>NW_025920073.1:0-300000 GCF_912470025.1 Vespa velutina
AAATAAGTGTTTTAACATGAAAATTGACGAAAAATGTAATCGACATATGCGAATTTCGCTATACGAGAAGCGAAAAATCGTAATATCTTCGAAAATACTTGTACCACGTATTGAAAAATGTTACCAATCGATTCAGAACACAGTTTTCATAAGATCATACTACTATTTCTATTGGATTCGACGATTTTAACTTTGTTTCATGTCGTATATACGATTTTTCGTTCATATACGCGTATCATCGAAATACGAAAATTTGAAATCTCATTTAATTTCATTGATTTTACATTCTATCGACGCAGAATTGAGAATATAACAAGAATATAACGTTTTTACTATGTGAAAATAAGTGTTTTAACATGAAAATTGACGAAAAATGTAATCGACATATGCGAATTTCGCTATACGAGAAGCGAAAAATCGTAATATCTTCGAAAATACTTGTACCACGTATTGAAAAATGTTACCAATCGATTCAGAACACAGTTTTTCATAAGATCATACTACTATTTCTATTGGATTCGACGATTTTAACTTTGTTTCATGTCGTATATACGATTTTTCGTTCATATACGCGTATCATCGAAATACGAAAATTTGAAATCTCATTTAATTTCATTGATTTTACATTCTATCGACGCAGAATTGAGAATATAACAAGAATATAACGTTTTTACTATGTGAAAATAAGTGTTTTAACATGAAAATTGACGAAAAATGTAATCGACATATGCGAATTTCGCTATACGAGAAGCGAAAAATCGTAATATCTTCGAAAATACTTGTACCACGTATTGAAAAATGTTACCAATCGATTCAGAACACAGTTTTTCATAAGATCATACTACTATTTCTATTGGATTCGACGATTTTAACTTTGTTTCATGTCGTATATACGATTTTTCGTTCATATACGCGTATCATCGAAATACGAAAATTTGAAATCTCATTTAATTTCATTGATTTTACATTCTATCGACGCAGAATTGAGAATATAACAAGAATATAACGTTTTTACTATGTGAAAATAAGTGTTTTAACATGAAAATTGACGAAAAATGTAATCGACATATGCGAATTTCGCTATACGAGAAGCGAAAAATCGTAATATCTTCGAAAATACTTGTACCACGTATTGAAAAATGTTACCAATCGATTCAGAACACAGTTTTCATAAGATCATACTACTATTTCTATTGGATTCGACGATTTTAACTTTGTTTCATGTCGTATATACGATTTTTCGTTCATATACGCGTATCATCGAAATACGAAAATTTGAAATCTCATTTAATTTCATTGATTTTACATTCTATCGACGCAGAATTGAGAATATAACAAGAATATAACGTTTTTACTATGTGAAAATAAGTGTTTTAACATGAAAATTGACGAAAAATGTAATCGACATATGCGAATTTCGCTATACGAGAAGCGAAAAATCGTAATATCTTCGAAAATACTTGTACCACGTATTGAAAAATGTTACCAATCGATTCAGAACACAGTTTTCATAAGATCATACTACTATTTCTATTGGATTCGACGATTTTAACTTTGTTTCATGTCGTATATACGATTTTTCGTTCATATACGCGTATCATCGAAATACGAAAATTTGAAATCTCATTTAATTTCATTGATTTTACATTCTATCGACGCAGAATTGAGAATATAACAAGAATATAACGTTTTTACTATGTGAAAATAAGTGTTTTAACATGAAAATTGACGAAAAATGTAATCGACATATGCGAATTTCGCTATACGAGAAGCGAAAAATCGTAATATCTTCGAAAATACTTGTACCACGTATTGAAAAATGTTACCAATCGATTCAGAACACAGTTTTCATAAGATCATACTACTATTTCTATTGGATTCGACGATTTTAACTTTGTTTCATGTCGTATATACGATTTTTCGTTCATATACGCGTATCATCGAAATACGAAAATTTGAAATCTCATTTAATTTCATTGATTTTACATTCTATCGACGCAGAATTGAGAATATAACAAGAATATAACGTTTTTACTATGTGAAAATAAGTGTTTTAACATGAAAATTGACGAAAAATGTAATCGACATATGCGAATTTCGCTATACGAGAAGCGAAAAATCGTAATATCTTCGAAAATACTTGTACCACGTATTGAAAAATGTTACCAATCGATTCAGAACACAGTTTTCATAAGATCATACTACTATTTCTATTGGATTCGACGATTTTAACTTTGTTTCATGTCGTATATACGATTTTTCGTTCATATACGCGTATCATCGAAATACGAAAATTTGAAATCTCATTTAATTTCATTGATTTTACATTCTATCGACGCAGAATTGAGAATATAACAAGAATATAACGTTTTTACTATGTGAAAATAAGTGTTTTAACATGAAAATTGACGAAAAATGTAATCGACATATGCGAATTTCGCTATACGAGAAGCGAAAAATCGTAATATCTTCGAAAATACTTGTACCACGTATTGAAAAATGTTACCAATCGATTCAGAACACAGTTTTTCATAAGATCATACTACTATTTCTATTGGATTCGACGATTTTAACTTTGTTTCATGTCGTATATACGATTTTTCGTTCATATACGCGTATCATCGAAATACGAAAATTTGAAATCTCATTTAATTTCATTGATTTTACATTCTATCGACGCAGAATTGAAAATATAACAAGAATATAACGTTTTTACTATGTGAAAATAAGTGTTTTAACATGAAAATTGACGAAAAATGTAATCGACATATGCGAATTTCGCTATACGAGAAGCGAAAAATCGTAATATCTTCGAAAATACTTGTACCACGTATTGAAAAATGTTACCAATCGATTCAGAACACAGTTTTCATAAGATCATACTACTATTTCTATTGGATTCGACGATTTTAACTTTGTTTCATGTCGTATATACGATTTTTCGTTCATATACGCGTATCATCGAAATACGAAAATTTGAAATCTCATTTAATTTCATTGATTTTACATTCTATCGACGCAGAATTGAGAATATAACAAGAATATAACGTTTTTACTATGTGAAAATAAGTGTTTTAACATGAAAATTGACGAAAAATGTAATCGACATATGCGAATTTCGCTATACGAGAAGCGAAAAATCGTAATATCTTCGAAAATACTTGTACCACGTATTGAAAAATGTTACCAATCGATTCAGAACACAGTTTTTCATAAGATCATACTACTATTTCTATTGGATTCGACGATTTTAACTTTGTTTCATGTCGTATATACGATTTTTCGTTCATATACGCGTATCATCGAAATACGAAAATTTGAAATCTCATTTAATTTCATTGATTTTACATTCTATCGACGCAGAATTGAGAATATAACAAGAATATAACGTTTTTACTATGTGAAAATAAGTGTTTTAACATGAAAATTGACGAAAAATGTAATCGACATATGCGAATTTCGCTATACGAGAAGCGAAAAATCGTAATATCTTCGAAAATACTTGTACCACGTATTGAAAAATGTTACCAATCGATTCAGAACACAGTTTTCATAAGATCATACTACTATTTCTATTGGATTCGACGATTTTAACTTTGTTTCATGTCGTATATACGATTTTTCGTTCATATACGCGTATCATCGAAATACGAAAATTTGAAATCTCATTTAATTTCATTGATTTTACATTCTATCGACGCAGAATTGAGAATATAACAAGAATATAACGTTTTTACTATGTGAAAATAAGTGTTTTAACATGAAAATTGACGAAAAATGTAATCGACATATGCGAATTTCGCTATACGAGAAGCGAAAAATCGTAATATCTTCGAAAATACTTGTACCACGTATTGAAAAATGTTACCAATCGATTCAGAACACAGTTTTCATAAGATCATACTACTATTTCTATTGGATTCGACGATTTTAACTTTGTTTCATGTCGTATATACGATTTTTCGTTCATATACGCGTATCATCGAAATACGAAAATTTGAAATCTCATTTAATTTCATTGATTTTACATTCTATCGACGCAGAATTGAGAATATAACAAGAATATAACGTTTTTACTATGTGAAAATAAGTGTTTTAACATGAAAATTGACGAAAAATGTAATCGACATATGCGAATTTCGCTATACGAGAAGCGAAAAATCGTAATATCTTCGAAAATACTTGTACCACGTATTGAAAAATGTTACCAATCGATTCAGAACACAGTTTTTCATAAGATCATACTACTATTTCTATTGGATTCGACGATTTTAACTTTGTTTCATGTCGTATATACGATTTTTCGTTCATATACGCGTATCATCGAAATACGAAAATTTGAAATCTCATTTAATTTCATTGATTTTACATTCTATCGACGCAGAATTGAGAATATAACAAGAATATAACGTTTTTACTATGTGAAAATAAGTGTTTTAACATGAAAATTGACGAAAAATGTAATCGACATATGCGAATTTCGCTATACGAGAAGCGAAAAATCGTAATATCTTCGAAAATACTTGTACCACGTATTGAAAAATGTTACCAATCGATTCAGAACACAGTTTTTCATAAGATCATACTACTATTTCTATTGGATTCGACGATTTTAACTTTGTTTCATGTCGTATATACGATTTTTCGTTCATATACGCGTATCATCGAAATACGAAAATTTGAAATCTCATTTAATTTCATTGATTTTACATTCTATCGACGCAGAATTGAGAATATAACAAGAATATAACGTTTTTACTATGTGAAAATAAGTGTTTTAACATGAAAATTGACGAAAAATGTAATCGACATATGCGAATTTCGCTATACGAGAAGCGAAAAATCGTAATATCTTCGAAAATACTTGTACCACGTATTGAAAAATGTTACCAATCGATTCAGAACACAGTTTTCATAAGATCATACTACTATTTCTATTGGATTCGACGATTTTAACTTTGTTTCATGTCGTATATACGATTTTTCGTTCATATACGCGTATCATCGAAATACGAAAATTTGAAATCTCATTTAATTTCATTGATTTTACATTCTATCGACGCAGAATTGAGAATATAACAAGAATATAACGTTTTTACTATGTGAAAATAAGTGTTTTAACATGAAAATTGACGAAAAATGTAATCGACATATGCGAATTTCGCTATACGAGAAGCGAAAAATCGTAATATCATTCGAAAATACTTGTACCACGTATTGAAAAATGTTACCAATCGATTCAGAACACAGTTTTCATAAGATCATACTACTATTTCTATTGGATTCGACGATTTTAACTTTGTTTCATGTCGTATATACGATTTTTCGTTCATATACGCGTATCATCGAAATACGAAAATTTGAAATCTCATTTAATTTCATTGATTTTACATTCTATCGACGCAGAATTGAGAATATAACAAGAATATAACGTTTTTACTATGTGAAAATAAGTGTTTTAACATGAAAATTGACGAAAAATGTAATCGACATATGCGAATTTCGCTATACGAGAAGCGAAAAATCGTAATATCTTCGAAAATACTTGTACCACGTATTGAAAAATGTTACCAATCGATTCAGAACACAGTTTTCATAAGATCATACTACTATTTCTATTGGATTCGACGATTTTAACTTTGTTTCATGTCGTATATACGATTTTTCGTTCATATACGCGTATCATCGAAATACGAAAATTTGAAATCTCATTTAATTTCATTGATTTTACATTCTATCGACGCAGAATTGAGAATATAACAAGAATATAACGTTTTTACTATGTGAAAATAAGTGTTTTAACATGAAAATTGACGAAAAATGTAATCGACATATGCGAATTTCGCTATACGAGAAGCGAAAAATCGTAATATCTTCGAAAATACTTGTACCACGTATTGAAAAATGTTACCAATCGATTCAGAACACAGTTTTTCATAAGATCATACTACTATTTCTATTGGATTCGACGATTTTAACTTTGTTTCATGTCGTATATACGATTTTTCGTTCATATACGCGTATCATCGAAATACGAAAATTTGAAATCTCATTTAATTTCATTGATTTTACATTCTATCGACGCAGAATTGAGAATATAACAAGAATATAACGTTTTTACTATGTGAAAATAAGTGTTTTAACATGAAAATTGACGAAAAATGTAATCGACATATGCGAATTTCGCTATACGAGAAGCGAAAAATCGTAATATCTTCGAAAATACTTGTACCACGTATTGAAAAATGTTACCAATCGATTCAGAACACAGTTTTTCATAAGATCATACTACTATTTCTATTGGATTCGACGATTTTAACTTTGTTTCATGTCGTATATACGATTTTTCGTTCATATACGCGTATCATCGAAATACGAAAATTTGAAATCTCATTTAATTTCATTGATTTTACATTCTATCGACGCAGAATTGAGAATATAACAAGAATATAACGTTTTTACTATGTGAAAATAAGTGTTTTAACATGAAAATTGACGAAAAATGTAATCGACATATGCGAATTTCGCTATACGAGAAGCGAAAAATCGTAATATCTTCGAAAATACTTGTACCACGTATTGAAAAATGTTACCAATCGATTCAGAACACAGTTTTTCATAAGATCATACTACTATTTCTATTGGATTCGACGATTTTAACTTTGTTTCATGTCGTATATACGATTTTTCGTTCATATACGCGTATCATCGAAATACGAAAATTTGAAATCTCATTTAATTTCATTGATTTTACATTCTATCGACGCAGAATTGAGAATATAACAAGAATATAACGTTTTTACTATGTGAAAATAAGTGTTTTAACATGAAAATTGACGAAAAATGTAATCGACATATGCGAATTTCGCTATACGAGAAGCGAAAAATCGTAATATCTTCGAAAATACTTGTACCACGTATTGAAAAATGTTACCAATCGATTCAGAACACAGTTTTTCATAAGATCATACTACTATTTCTATTGGATTCGACATTTTTAACTTTGTTTCATGTCGTATACACGATTTTTCGTTCATATACGTGTATCATCGAAATACGAAAATTTGAAATCTCACTTAATTTCATTGATTTTACATTCTATCGACGCAGAATTAAGAATATAACAAGAATATCTCGTTTTTACTATGTGAAAATAAGTGTTTTAACATGAAAATTGACGAAAAATGTAATCGACATATGCGAATTTCGCTATACGAGAAGCGAAATATCGTAATATCTTCGAAAATACTTGTACCACGTATTGAAAAATGTTACCAATCGATTCAGAACACAGTATTTCATAAGATCATACTACTATTTCTATTGGATTCGACGTTTTTAACTTTGTTTCATGTCGTATACACGATTTTTCGTTCATATACGTGTATCATCGAAATACGAAAATTTGAAATCATTTGAAATCAATTCGTTCATATACGTGTATCATCGAAATACGAAAATTTGAAATATCATTAAATAGCGATAATTACTACAATAAGGATAACGACAGTAACGAATATAACGGTAATAACGATAATAACGATAATAAATATCATAACGATAATAACGATAATAACTATAATAACGATAATAACAATAATAATGAATATAATAATAACAGTAACGAAAATAACGATAATAAGGATAATATCGCTAATAACAATAATAATAATATTTATAACGACAGTAACGAAAATAACGATAATAACAATACTAATAATAATAATAACGTTAATAACAATAATAACGATATTAAAGGTATTAAAGATAATAACGATAATAACGTAATCAACGATAATAACGATAATAACGACAATAAGGGTATTAACGATAATAACTATCATAACAATATCGATAATAACGTTTATAAATATAATAACGATAATAACGATACTAACGATAATAATAATAACAAACATTATTTCGATAATAACGATGATAACGCAAATATCGGTAATATTGATAATAATAATAATGATAACGATAATAAATATAATAACGATAATAATGATTATAACGGCAATAAAGGCTAATAAAGATAATAATTTAATTAGGAGACCGTTAATACGATTATATCGGTAAAAACCATAATAACGATAGTAATGGTACAAGCAATAATAATAACGATAATAACGATATTAACAATAATAACGATTGTAATGAAAACGATAATAATGATTACAGCAGTTGTAACTATAATAAAGATAATAACGATAATGACGGTTATAACGATAAGATTATAAGAACGATAATAACGATAATAACGACAATAACGATAATAACGATAATAACGATAATAACGATAATTAATATAAGGAAGTTAACGACGATAACGATTATAACGGTACTAATCATAATAACTATAATAATGATACTGACAATTATAATAACGATAATATGCATAATAAAAATAATTAGGATTACATCGAAAATAAAAATAATGTATGATAATAAAGACAATAACGATAATTATAAAAATAATTACGATAAAAACGATTGTAACGTTAATAACGATAATATGTATAATGACAATAATAATAGTAATAATAACGATTATAACGGTAAATACGATAATGACGATTATAACTATAGTAATAGTAGGAGTAATAATAATAACGATAATAACCCTACTGACGTTATTAACAATAATAACGATTATAACAATAACGATATTCGCGGTTATAACGGTAATAACGATAATAACAGTAAAAAACGTAATTACGATAATAACAATAATCTCGTTAATAATAGTAACAATATCGATAATAACGATAATAACAATAATAACGATAATTACGGTAATTACAATAATAACGGTATATCGATAATGACGATAGTAATAGTAAAGATAATGATAATAAAGATAATATTAACAATAATAACGGTAATAACGTTTTTAACGATAATAACGATAATAATGATAATAACGATAAAAAAGGTAATAAAAATAATAATAACGATAAAAACCATAATAACGATAATAACGATAATAACGATAATAATAATAATTGCGATAATTATGATAATAATGATTACAAACATAATAACGATTATAACGTAAAGGATGATATTAACGAAGATAACGATTATAACGGTAGTAACGATAATATCGATAATAAAGATAATAACAATAATAATATCGATAATATCGGCAGTAACGGTAGTAACGATAATCACGATAATGAGGAAAATAATAGTAATAATAACGATAATAACGATAATAATAACGAAAATAACGATAATGTCGATTATAACGATAATAAGGATTATAACGGTAATAACGATAAAAACAAATTTTACGATTATAATGGAACTACCAATAATAACGACAACAACGATAATAATAATAATAATAGAGATAATAATGTTAATAACGATAATTTAGGTAATAACGAAAATAACGATAATAACGATAATAGCAGTAATAAAGAATATAACGATAAAAAAGATAAAAACGAAAATAACTTTTATAACGATCATAACGATAATAATAATAACAATAACGATAATAATAACTATAATAGTATCGATAATAATGATTATAACGAAAATAACGATAATAAATACAATAACGTTAATGACGATAATAACTTTTATAACAATAAAGAGGGAAATAAAGATAAATAATAATAACGATAATAAATATAACGATAATAACGGTAATAACGTTAATAACAGTAATAACCCTAATACCGGGAATAAAGATAATAATAATAGAAATAGCGATATTAGCCGCAATAACATTAATAACGATAATAAGGATAATAACGATAATAGTAATAATTGGAACGATAACATATATAATAGTAATAATAAGGTTTATAACGATTAAAAGTTTATTAACGATAATAACGGTAATAACGATAATAATAACGATAACATTGATAATAATGATAGTAACGAAAATAACGATAATAACTATAATAACAGTAAAAACGAAAATAACGATAATTACGCTAATGACGATAATTACGAAAATAACGAAACTAACGATAATGACGTTAATAGCGATAATAACGATAATAACGATAATAATAATAATAACGATAATAACGGTGTAATCGTCATTAACGATAATCACGATAATAACAATAATTAAAATTATGTGCGTAATAACAATAATAAAGATTATAACGATAATAACGATAATAACGTTTATATGCATAATAACTGTACTAACTGTAATAACAATAATAACGATAATGAAGAAAATAATGATAATAATAACGATAAAAACGATAATAATTATAATGACGGTAATAACGTTAATAACGACAATGATAAGAGCGATTATAACGATAATAACGAATACAATTATAATATGAATAAAAACGATAATATCGGAAATAACGATAATATGGATTATGACACTAATAAAGGTAATAACGATAATAACGATAATAAATGTTATAACAATAACTACTGAATTAAAAATAATAACGATAGTAACGTTCATAAAGATATCGACAATATCTAATTTATTGGTGGAAAAGATAATAGCGAAAATAACATAATAGTGACAATAACGGTAATAACGATAAAAACAAATTTAACGATTATAATGGTACTATCAATAATAACGACAATAACGATAAAAATAATAATAATATAGATAATAATGATAATAACGAAAATTTCGGTAATAACGGGAATAACGATAATAACGATAATGACAGTAATAAAGAATATAACGATAATAACGATAAAAACCAAAATAAAGTTTAAAACGATAATAACGATAATAACGATTACAATGACAATAATTGCGATAAAAACAAATATAACGATATTTGGGATGACGATGATAATAACTATTATAATGATAATAACCAGAATATGGATATAATAATAATAATGATAATAATGATAATAATGATAATAACGAAAACGACGATATGATGGTAAGAACGTTATTAATGATAATAACGATAATAACGAAATTAACGATATTATTAATAGTAACAACGATAATAACGATAATAATGGTAATATCGACAATAACGATAATAATTATAACAATAAGTATAATAACGATAATAAAGATGATAGCGATAATGTCGATAATAAGAATAATAACGGTAAAAATAATAATAATAACGATAATAGTTATAATAACGATAATAAGGAAGATAACTATTCTAACGGTAATAACAACTATTCTAATAATAAAGATAATAATGAAAATAACAATAATAACGATAATAACGATAATAACATTAATAAAGTTAATAATAGTAATAAGAACTGTAATAACGATAATAACGATAATTACGATAATAACATTAATATCTATCATAATAATAATGATACCGATAATAACGATAAAAACGATAATAACGTTAATAACGGTAATTATAAAAATAATAACGATAATAACGATAATAATGATAATAATATATAATAACTATAATATCAATAATAGCGACAATAACGATAATAGTAATAATAATAACGATAATAATGGTAATAACGGTAGTATCGATAAGACGATAGAACGATAATTACGATAATGAAGATAATAACGGTCATAACGATAATAACAATAATGACGAAAAAACGATAATAACGGTAATTATGATTATATCGATAATAACGATAATAACAATAATAATATTAATAATAACGAAAACAGCGATAATAACGATAATAACGATAATGACGATAATAATGTTAATAAAGAGCATAAATATTATTACATTGATAACGATATTAACAATAATAACGATCTTATTGTTAATAACTATAAGGATAGTAACTATTACAACTGTAGTAACGATAATAACGATAATAACGATAATAACTATAATAATGATAATACTGGTAGTAAGGATAAAAACGAAAAAAAAACGGAAATAACGATACTAACGAAAATTATGTTAACAATATTAATAATAACGAGAATAACGATAATAACGGTATTAACGATAAGACGATAAGAAACGTAATTATTAAAATAATAATAATGACGATTTTAATGATAATAACGATAATAACGATAATAACGATAACACGATAATAATGATCATAACGATAATAACCATAATGATTATTATAATGGTAATAACGATAATAACAATAATAAAGTTAAGAACGATAATAACGATGAGACTCTAAGAACAATATGAACGATAATAGCGAAAGTAAGCACAATAAAGATAATAACGAAAATAACGATAATAATTACAATAACGATTATAACTATAATAACTATAATAGCCATAACGATAATAATGAGTAGAACACTAATTATGATAATTAAGATAATTACTAATAAAATAATAATAAAGATAAGAACTAAAATAATAAGAATAGTACCGATTACAAATGTAATAACGATAAAAAAGATAATAACGTATTAACGGTAATAGAGATAATAATTCTAATAACATTAATAACGATAAAGATAATAACAATAATAGCGATAAATAAGGATTGTAACGTTAGTAAATGTAATAACAGTAATAACGATAACAGTTATAACGATAATAAAGATAATCACTATAATAAAAGTTATAATAACGATAATAATGATAATAATGGCAAAAACGATAATAACGATAACGATAATGACGATAATACCGATGATAACGATAACAACGATAATTATAATAATAATAATAACGATAATATCCATAAAAACTTTAATAACTATAATAACGATAATAACGGTAATAATGATATTAATGGTAAAAGCGATAATAACGATAATAATGATATCAACGATATTAACGGTAAAAACGATAATAAAGATAATATTGTTATTAACGATAATAATAAAATAAATATTATCATTGACGATAATAACGATAATAACGAAAATAACAATAATAACGAAAAAAAACGATAACAATAATAATAATTACAATAATACCGATTATAATGATAATAACGAAAATAATAATAATAATAAAGAAAATAAACAGTTGTTACAGTCGTAACGATAAGACAATGGGGAAGATAATTACGATAATAACGATAATAACGATCATAACGATAATAACGATAATGACGATAATGACCGTTATGATGATAATAACGATAATAACGATAATAACGATATTAACTATAATAACTATTTTACCGATAATAACTATAATAAAGTTTATTACAATGATAATTACATTAACGATAATAACGATAATAACGTTTGTGTCGATAACGATAGTAACTATTATAACAATATTAACGATAATAACGATAATGACTATTATAACGATAGTAACAATAATAAGTATAATAAAATAATAAGGGTAATAACGATATTACATGTAAAAACGGTAATAACGATAATAAAGATAATAACGTTATTAACAATAATAACGATAAAAATGATAGTATCTATATTAACGATAATAATAATAATAATATTATCAATAACGATAATAACGATATTATCTATGTTAACGATAATAATGATAATGATTGTAATAACGGTAAAAACTTTAATAACGGTAATAACGATAATAACGATAAAAACGATAATAACGATAAAAACGAAATAATAATAATAATAATAATAACAATAATAGCGATTATAACGATTAAAACGTTAATAATATTACTAAAAATAATAATAACTATAATAACGATAATACCTTTAATAACAACAATAACGATAATAACGATAATAAAGCTAATCATAATATTAAAACCTAGAATAACTATAATAATGACGATAAAAATGATAAAAACGATAATAATAGAAAGAATAAAGATAATAACGTAAATTACACAAATTACAGTAATAACAATAGTAATGACGATAACACTAATAACTATAATAACGATAATAACGACAAAAACGACAATTACGATAATAACGATGATAACGATAATAATAGGTATAATAACGATAATAACGGTAATTACGATAACAACAGCAAATACGATAATTATAGTAATATTAACCATAATAAAGATAATAATGGTAATAACGATAATAACGATATCAACGATAATAACGATAATAACTATTACAACTGTAATAAGGATAATAACGGTGATAACGATAATAACCATAATAAAGATAATTACTATTTTAACTGCAATAACGGTAATAAAGATAATAACGATAATAACGATAGGACAATAAAAACGTTTATAACGATAATAATGACAATAACGATAATAACGATAATAACGATAATAATTATTATACCGATAATAATAATTATAATGTCGATATAACGGTAAAAACGATAATAAAGATAATAACGATAATAGCGATAATAATAATAATAATAACGAGAATAATTATAATAACGCTAATAGCGATAATAACGATAATAACGATAATAAAGAGAATAACGATAATAACGTTAATAATAATAATAATAATAACGATAATAAATATAATAACGCTAATAGCGATAATAACGAAAATAACGATAATGTTAATAATATTAACGATAAAAACGATAATAACGACAATAACGATTATATTTATAATAACGATAATAAAGAAATAATAACGATAATAACTATAATAATGATAATAACGGTAACAAGTAACATAACGATGATAACGATAATAACAATAATAACATCAATAATGATAATTACAATAATAACTATTATAACAATAATAACGTTAATAATGATAATAACGTTAATAACAATAATAATAGTAATTACACGATAATAACGATAATAACGATTATAACAATTATAACGATAATAACTATAATAAAATCAATAATATCGAAAATAACTATAAAAATGATAATATCGATAACAAAGATTATAAGGATAAAAACGATATTAACAATAGTAACGTTAAGACGATATGAAGGATAATAACTGTAATTGCGGTAATAAAATTGTCGTTAATTACGATATTAACGACAATAACTATAACAAAGAAATAATAACGATAATAACGATTATAACGATAATAATAATAATAATAACGATAAGGACGATAATAAAGATAACAACGATAAAAACGGAAAAAACGACAAAAATGACAATGAAAATAATAATATTAGCAATAATGATGATAAAGACGATAATAACGATAATAACGAAAATAACGATAATAATAATATCAATAACGATAATAACGACTACAAAGTTAATAACGATAATATGAATTATAACGTCAATAACTATAGTAATTATAATAATACCGATAATAACGATAATAACGATTATAACAATTAATAATAATAACCATAATATGGGTAGCAACGATAAAAACGATAATATCGAAAATAACAATAATAACCATAATAACGATAATAATGATAAAAACGATAATAACGGTTATAACATTAATAATAAGGATAATAACTATAATAACGATAATAATTATAAAAATAACGAGAATAAAGATAAAAGAGATAATGATAACGATGCTAATATTATTAAAAACGGTAATAACGATAATAAAATAAATAACGATAATAACGACAATATAGATAAAAACGTTAATAATAATAATAATAATAATTATATTATCCATAATAACGAAAAGAAACGATATTGACGATAATATCGATTACAATGCCAATAACGATTATAATAATAATAATTAGTATAATAAAGATAATAACGATAAAATCGACAAAATCGGTAATAACGTTAATAACTATACCAACGAAAACGATAATAACGTTATTAAGGAAAATGTCCATAATAACGAAAATAACGGTAATATAAATAATAAATAATATACCGATTGTAACGATAACAACGATAATAACTGTAATTACGGTAATGAAGATAATAACGATTTTAACGATTAAGACGGTAATCACGAAAATAACGACATTAACTATAATAACGATAACAATAATATGACTATAACGATAGTAACTATAAACAAGGTAATTACGATAATGACGGTAATAACGATAATAACGATAGCGATAATAACACTTATAACGGTAGTAACGATAATAAATATAATAACGATAATAACGATGTAACATGAGTAATGGTTATTATATTAATAATAAAGTTATTAAGGATAATAACGATAAAAATGAAAATATCGATTATATGGATAATAACGATATTAAGTTAATAACAATTATAATATTAATATTGTAGATAATAACGATAATAACGACAATAACGATTATAACGATAATAATTATAATAACGATAGCGATAATAACGATTATAAAGGTAATAGCAAAAATAAAGATAATCACGATAATAATAATAATAGCGATAATAACGCTAATAACGATAAAACCGAAAATAATGATAATAACGATAAGTCGATAAGAACGGTAATAAACGATAACAACGATAATAATAATAATAATATCGATAGTAACGATAATAAAGATAATAATTGTAATAACGGTAGTCACGGTAATACTGATAAAAACGATATTAACGATTCTAACGATTATTACGGTAATAAAAAAGATAACGATTAAATGTTACTAACGATAATAGTAATAAAAGTAATATTGATTATAACGATAAAAAAGATAATAATGATAATAACGATTATAACGATAATAATGATTGTAATAATAATAATGATTATAACAATAATAACAATACTAATGAATAGAACGATAATGACGAAAATAACCATAATACGGTTAATAAAGATTACTATAATAATATTAACGATAATAACAATAATAACCGTAATAACGATAACTATAATAACGATAAGAACGATAATAATGATAAGGATAATTACGATCATAAGTATAGTAACTATAATAAAGTAATAAAACTAACGATTATAACGATAAAAAAGATAATAACGATAATAACGATTATAACGATAATAATGATTGTAATAATAATAACTTTTATAACAATAATAACAATAATAATGAAAAGAACGATAATGACGATAATAACCATAATAAGGTTAATAAAGATTATTATAATAATATTAACGATAATAACAATAATAACGATAATAATGATAACTATAATAACGATAACGAAAATAACGATTATAACTTTAATAACGATAATCACGATAATAACGATAGTTACTATTACTGCAATAATAACGATAATAACGATCATAACGATAATATGGATAATAACGAGTTTAACGTCAATAATAATAATAAAAGCGATAATAACAATAATAAAGTTAATAACGATAATAACGATAATAAAGTTAATAACGATAATAATCAAAATAACTATATTAACCATAATAACGAAAGTAATGTTTATAACGATAACGAAAACAACGATTCTAACGATAGTAAAGATAATAAAGAGAATATCGATTATAATGTTCATATCGATAATAATTATAATAACGTTAATAAAGCTTATAACGATAATAACTGTATTACTGAAAAAACGGCGATAATGATTAACGATAATAACCATAATAACGATAATAACGATGACGACAGGAATGATTACAACGGTCATAACGATAATAACAATAATAATAACGATAATAACGGAAACAAAGATAATATCGACCACAAAAATAATAACGATAATAACGAAAATAATAATAATAATAACGATAATACCGGTAATAACGATAATAACGTTACTAACAGTAATAACGAGAATAACGATAATAAAGATTAGAACGATAATAACAATAATAACGATAACAACGGCAATAATGGTAAAACCATTATAACGATAATAATTAAAACGATAATAACGGTAATAACGATAATAACGATAACGGTAATAACGATTATACCGGTAATAACGATTATACCGGTAATAACGATAAGAAATATAATGACGATTATAACGGTAATAACGATAATAATGATAATAACGGTAATAACGATATTAATGGTTATAATAATAATAACTATACTCATGATAATATTAACGATAAAAATGTATATAACGATAATAACGTTAATGCGTTAATAATAATAATAAAGATGATACCAACGATAATAACGATAATAGCTATTAAAAAGGCAATAATGATAATAAAGTTAATAACGATAACTACGAAAATAACGGTAATAACGATAATAACGATGATGACCATATTAAAGATTACAACAATAATAAATATATTAACGATAATAACGGTAATAACGCATATAACGATAACGATAATAACGATAATAAAGGTAGTAAAGATACTAGCGAAAATAACGATAATTATGATAATGACGGTAATAACAATAATAGAGATAATAGAGATTATAACGATAATAACAGTAACAACAGTAATAACCGAAATAAATGTTAACGATAAGAAAGATTATATAGATAATAACGATATCGATAATAATGATTATAACGGGAGTAACGATTATAAAGATAATAATGATAATAACGGTAATAACCATAATAACGATAATAACTATTTTAAAGATTACAAGAATAATAACTATAACAGCGATAATAACGATAATAATTATAGCGATAATTACGCTTATAAGGGTATTTTCGAAAATAAAGATTATAAATATAACGATAAAAACGATAAAAAAGATAATACTTATAATAGCGATAATAACGATACTAATAATGATAATAACGATAATAACGACAATAACATTAATAAAGATAATGACAACAATAATAATAATAATAACGATAATAAAGATAATAAAAATAACGTCTATAACGGTAGTAACAGAAATAATGATTATAAGGATAATGACGGTAATAATGATAATAACGATAATAACTATAATAACCATGACATAGACTTTAATTATAATAACTATATTATCGATAATAACGTTATTAACGTTTTTTAACGATAAAGATAACAACGATTATAAAAGTAGTAACGACAATAACGATAATAACGATAAAAACGATAATAACGATAATAACGTTAATAACAATAAGAATAATAATAATAACAATAACAAAGATAATAACGGTAATAATAATAATAATAACGATAATAACGTTAATAAAGATAATAACGTTAATAATAGTAATAATAACGATAATAACGTTAACATAGATAAAAACGATAATAACCATGAGAACTATATTAACGACAATATCGATAATAACGATTATTACCATAACGAAGACAACGATAATAAATGTAGTAACGATATAAACGAAAACAACGATTATAATGATATTAACGATAATGACTATAATAACGATAATAGAGATTATAACGATAATAATGATAACATCAGTAAGAACGACGATAATGGTAAGCGATAATAACCATAAGAAGGAAAATAACTATTCTAGCGATAATAACGATACAAACGATAATAACGAGAATACCTGTATATAAAGATAATAACGATAATAACGATAACAACGATAATAACGGTAATAAAGGTAAAACGATAATGACGATAATAATTATAACGATAATAACGGTAATAACGGTAATTACAGATGATAACGATAATAGCGATACCATGTAATAACGATTATAACGGTAAAAACGATAAAACGATATTGACGATAGTAACAATAATTGCGGTAATACTGTTTATAACGATAATAACGATTATATGGTTAATAACAATTATAACGATAATGACGATAATAACGATAATATCGTTTATAACGTTAATTACAATAATAACGATAATGAAGTATATAACGATAATAACGATAACAATAATAATAATAACGTTAATATCGATAATAACGAAAATAACAATAATAAGAATAACTACGGTAATACCAGTAATAAATATAATAACGAGACTAACGATAATAACATTAATAACGATAATAACGATATCGATAATAACTGTTATGACGGTAGTAACGATAATAACGACAATAACGATAAGTACGATAATAATAATAAAAATATTTATAACGATACTAACGATAATAACGATAAAACGACAATAACGTTTATAAAAATATTAAGTATTTTAACGAGAATAACAATATGAGCTTAATAACGGTAAAAAGGATAATTACGATAATCACGATAATAATAGTAATAATATCGGTAATAACGATAATAACGATAACAGCGATAATTTCGAAAATAAAGATAATAACGATAATAACAAATAAAATCTATATTAACGGTAATAACGATAATAACGATTATAATGAAAATAAATATAATAAGGACGATAACGATAATAACGATTAGAACAGTTACAAAATTAATAAAGATAATAACGATAATTACGATAATAACGCTAATACAGATAAGAATAATAACGACAATGAGAGTAATAACGATAATAACGGTATTAACGAAAATAACGTTAATAATGATTATGACGAAAATAAAAATGTAAATGATAATAACGATAATAAAGAAAACGATAAAACGATTATAACGGTAATAACGATAAAAACGACAATAACTGTAATAATGATAATTACGATAATAACGATAACAACGATAATAACGATTATACCACTATTACGATAGTGACGATGATAAGGATAATACCGATAATAACGATGATAACTATAATAAAAATAATAACAATATTAACGATAATGACGTTATTGACGATAACGATAATAACAATATAACGATAAAAACGATAACTATATTTACGATTATAACGGTAATAAAGTTAACAAATAAAATAACGATAATAAGGATAATGACGATTATTACGGTAATAAGGATAACTTCGACAATAACGGTAAGAATTATAATAACGGTAATAGCGTTAATAACGATTATAACCATAATAACTACAATATCTATAATAATGATAATAACGATTACGAAAAAAGCGGGTATAATGTTATTACGATGAATACGGGTATAACTGTAATAATGGTAATAACAATTAAAACGATAAGACATAAAGAACGAAATAACGATAAATGAAAATAACGATAATAACGAAAATAACTGTAATAACGTTAACGATAATAGCAATTATAACGGAAATATCGATAATAAAGATACTAACGGTACTAATTATAATAATAACGATAATAACGATAATTACGATAAAATAAAAAATAACGAAAACAACGATAATATCGATAATAACTACTATAACGATAATAACGATAAGGATAATAAAGGTTATTACGGTAATTACGATTTTAAAGATAATAACGTTTATAACGATAATAAAGATAACAACGAAGATAATTATAATAACGATAATAACGAAAATAACGGAAATAACGATAATAATAATAATAATAGTAACAATAATAATAAAAATAGTAGTATTAATAATAATACTTACAACGATAATAATTATAACAACGTTTATAACGATAATAACGGTTATAACGGTAATAACGACAATAAGGATATTAACGGTAATGACGATGTAAACGATAATAAGGATAATAAGGATAATAACGATTTTAACAATAATATCGTTAATTTTGATAATAATATTATTAATATTAATAATAAAGTTAATATCAACAATAAAATTACAATAATAACTGTGATAACGATAAAAACGAAAATTGCGACAATAACGATAATAACGATAATAACATTAATAACGCTAATAAAAACAATTATAACCATAATAATGATTATAACGATAATAACGATATTAATGATAATGACGATATTAACGGTAATAGTGATAATATCGATAATAACGGTAATAACGAAAACGATAATAACAATTCTAACGGTAATAACGATAATAAAGATTATGACGAAATTAGCGATAACAACTGTATTAACGGTAATAGCGATAATAAAGTATATAACGAAAATTACGATAATAACGAAAAAGACGATAACGTTAATAAATATTATAACGATAACAATAACAAAGGTTAAAGCGGTAGTAACGATAATAACGAAAATTGCGATTATAATGATAATGACTGTAATAACGATATGTTCGATAATAACGTTTAAAATGATAATAACGTTAACGACGGTAATAACGGTTATAATGGTTAACGATAATAACGAAAATAATAATAATAACGCTAACGATAATAACGATCATACCGGTAATATCGATATTAACGATAAAAATGATAAAACAATAATAAGGAAAGTAACGATAATAATAACAATAATAACGATAATAAGGATAATAACGATAAAAACGGTAATAACGATAATAAAGATATTAAGGATAATAATGGTAATAACGATAATAAAAAAAATAACAATAATAACCGTAATAACGGTAATAAGGATAATCACGAAAATAACGGCAATAGTAGTAATAATAACGATAATAACGATAATAATAACCATAATTACTATAATAACGAAAATAACGATAATAACGATAGTAACTATTACAGCAATAATAACGTTAATAACGATAATAACGATAATAGGGATAATAACGAGTATAACGTTATTAATAATTATAAAAACGGTAATCGCAAGATTAAGTTAATAACGATATTAACGATAATAACTATTATAACGATAATTAGTCTTTTAACGATAAGAACGATAACGATAATAACGGTTATAACGCTAGCAACGATAATAACGAAAATAACGATAAAAACGATAATATCGCTAATAACGATAATATCGATAATATCGATAATATCGATAAAAACTATATTAACGATAATAACGGTAGTAACGGTAGTAACGACAATAAAGATAATTATGGTAATAAAAGTAATATCGATAATAAAGTTTCCAACGATAAAAACGATAATAACGATAATAACGATTATAACGGTAATAACGATAGTAACGAAAATATTGACAATAACGATAATAACTATAATAACATTAATAACGTTAATATTAATAATTATATCGATAATAATAATTTTAACGATAGTAAGAGTAATAACGATAAGATGATACTAACGATAATAACGATACTAATAATAATAATAATCATAATAACAATAACAAAGATAATAGAGTTAATAACTATAATAAAGGTAATAATGATAATAACGACATTAACGACAACAAAATAATAACGATAATAACGCAAATACCGATAACGATATTGACGATTATAACGTTAATATCCATAATAAGGATAATAACGGCAATAATGGTATTAATGATATGGATAATGACGATTATAAACCTAATAACAATAATAAATTTTATGACGATATTAACTAGAATAATTGTAATAACAGTAAATAGTATCGATAATATCGATAATAACGCTAATGAAGATATTAACGATTATAACGATAATAACGATAATAACGATTCTAACGGTAATAACGATAATAAAGTTTATGACGTAATTAACAATAACAACTGTATTAACGGTAATAGAGATAATAACGGTAATAACGAAAAATACTATAATAACGAAAAAGACGGTAAGGATAATAAAGGTCATAACGACAACGATAATAACGGTTAAAAAAGCAGTAAAGATAAAAACGAAAATAACGATTATAATGATAATAACGATAATAACGCTAATGATAATAACGATTATAGCGGTAATAACGATTATAACGATAAAAACGATAATAACGATAATAACGATAATAATAATTATAACGATAATAACGATAGTAATGAGAATTCCTCTAATAATAATAATAATAAAGATAATAAAGGTAATAACGATAATATTAATATTTATAAGGGTAATAACGGTAGTAACGATAATAACGAAAATATCGACAATAATGATAATAAGGATAATAAAGATAATAACGATAATCACTATAATATTAGTAATAGTAACGATAGTAATTATAATAACAGTAATAATGATAAAAAATATTATTAAAATAAAGACTATATTAACGATATGAACGATAATAATGATTGTAACGATAACAACAGTAACTATTATATCGGTTGTAACCATAATAAAGATAACGACAAAAACGTTAATAACGATAATAACGATAAAACGATAATGATAATAAGCATTATAACGGTAAAAACGATAATAATAATAATAATGATAGTAACAATAATAACGGTATTAACGTTTATAACGATAATAACGATAATTACAATAATAACGAGAGTAACTGTAATAACGATAATAATAATAATAATAACCGTAACAACGAAAATAATGATAATAACGACAAAAAAGATATTAACGATAATAACGATAATAACGATAATAACGATCATAACAATAATAATAATAATAACGATAATAACGATAATAACGTTTATAACGGGAATGATATTTACTGTATTAACGGAAATAACGATTATAACGATAATCACGATGATAATACTAATAATAACGATAATAACGAAAATAAAGATAATAACGATAATAATATTAATAATATCGTTAATTACGATATTAATTATAATAATAACGATAATAATTATAATAACGATTATAAGGATAATCACGATAATGACTATTATAATGATAATAATGGTAATAACGTTAATAAGTTTAATAACACTAATATCGAAAATAAAGATAATCAGAATGATAACTTTATTAACAATAATAACGATTATATATAACGATAACGATACTAACTATTATAACGGTTTTAACGATAATAACGATAATAACGGTAATAACGATCATAACGGTAATACCAATAAGACGACAAGAATGATAGAAACGTTAATAACGATAATAAGGAAAATTGAGATAATTACGACAATAAAGATAAAAACGATAATAGCAACAATAACAAATATAAAAATAGTTACAATTTTAACGATAATAACAATAACAACGATAACAACGCACATAACGATAATAACATTAATAACGATGGTAATAATATTAATAACGATAATAACGATAATAACGATATTAATAGTTTTAATAACGTTAATATCGATAACGACGATAATAAAGATAATATCAATAATAAGTGTAATAACGATAACAGCGATAATAACGCTAATTAAGGTAATAACGATTATAATAATAATAAATATATTAACGATAATAACGATAATAATAAAAAGAACTTATATAACGATTATAACGGTAATAATGAATAGTACAATGATAACTATATTAAAGATAGTAACTATAATAACGTTTATAACAATCACAATAGTAACAATTATAACGGTTGCAACTAAAGTAACGATGATAATGGTTATAACGATAATAACTCTAACAACGATAATAAAGCTAATAACGATAATAACGATAATGACGGTAGTAACGATAATAATGGTAGTAACGATAATAAAAATAATAACGTTAATTACGATAATAATGATAATAAAGATAATAATTTTAATAGCGATAATAATAATAATAATTTCAATAACGGTAACCCAATATCAAAAATTACGACAATAACTATAATAACGATAATAACATTAATAACGCTAATAACAATAACGGTAATAATGATAACATCTCTAATAACGATATTAAAGGTAGTTACCATTATAAAAATAATGACGATAATATCGAAATTAAGGATAATAACGACAATAACGATTACAATGATAATAAACATAATAATGATAATAACGGTAACTACGATTCTAACGATAATAACGATAATAACGATAATTACGGTAATAACGATAATAACGATATTAACGATTATGACGATAATATCCATAATAACGATAATAATAATTTGAATAAAAATAATATCCATAATAACGATAACAACGGAAATAGTAATAATAATAACGATAATAACGATAATAACGATAATTATGACAATAACTATAATAAAGATAATAACATTAATAAGGATAATAAGAATAATTATAACGATAATATCGATAAAAACTATTATAACGATAATAATGATTATAACGAAAAAACGATAATAACGATAATAACGTTAATTACGATAACAACGAAATTATCGAAAATATCGATAATAACTATGATAACGTTAATAACGATAATATTAATAATAATAACGGAATTAACGATAATAACAATAAGACGATAAGAACGATAATTACGATAATAACGATAATAATTATCATAACGATATTAACGATAATGACGATTATAATGATAATAAAGATGATAAATTTGATAACGATAATAACTATAATAACTATCATAGCGCAAATAACAATAACAACTATAATGACGATAATAACGTTATCTACGAAAATAAAGGCAATAAAGATAATAACGATAATAACGTTCATAAAAATAATAGCAATCTGATCAGAAGAAAGATAATAACGATAATAGAGATAATAAGGACAATAACGATAATAACGGCATTAACGATAATAACAACAATAACGATAATAACAATTATATCGATTATAAAAGTAATAACTAAATTAACGGTAATAACGACAATAACGGTAATAATGGTAATAAGGATAACAACGATAATCACGATAATAACGGTAATATAGATAATAAAGATAATAACGATAATAACGATAATAATGATTATAAAAATAATAACTATTTTAACAATAATAAAGATAATAACGTTTATAACATTAACGATAATAACGTATATAACGGAAGTAACTATAATATCGAAAATATCAATTATAATGATAACAAGGACAATAACGGTAATAACGATAATAACGATTATAGCTGTATTAACGCTATCAACAATAATAACGGTGATAAAGCTTAACGATAATAACGATAATAACTATGACGATAACAACAATTATAAGCGTTGTCACGATAATAACGATAATAACGATAATAATGGTACTAACGGTAATAACATTAATAACTATAATAACGATAATAATAATAATAACTATAATAATGATTGTAACAATAATAACTATTTTAACGATTGTAACGATAACAACGTATATAACGGTAAGGACAGTAATAATTATAACGGTAATAACGATAATAACGAAAATAACGCTAATAACGAAACTAACGGGAATAATAACAATAACTATAATAACGGTATTATCGATAATAACGAAACTTACGGTAATAATAATAATAACTATAAAAACAATAATAATGGTAATAAAACTACAAACGGTAATAATAATAATAACTATAATGACGATAATAACGATAATAACAATAATAACGATAAAAACAGTAATATCGAAATTAACGATATTCACTGTAAAGAAAGTAATAATAGCGAAAATAAAGACAATAACGGTAATAACGATACTTACGATAATTGTGATAATAACGAAAATAACGTTATCGATAATAACTATAATATCGGTAATAATAATAATAATTGTAATAACGATAATAACGGTAGTTATCTTTAAAAATATATTAACGATAAAAAAGAGAATAAAGATAATAACGATGATAACGATAATAACATAAATAACGATAATAATATTGTGATAATAACGACAATAACAATAATAACGATAATAACGATATTAATGATAATAATAACAATAATTTCGATTATGACGATAATAACGATAATAATAGTAATAATAATAATAATAATAACGATAATAACCATTATAAATATATTAGCCATAATAACTGTTAGAACGATAATAGCGACAAAGGTAATAATGGTAATAACGATTATAACGGTATTTAGGAATATAAAGATGATGATTGTATTAACGATGATTACTGCAATAACCGTAATAAGGACAATGACGACAGTTATTATAATAACGATAATAACGATAATAACGATAATAATATTAATAACGATAATTATAATAATAATAATAATAATAAGCGATATTAATAATAATATCAACGATAATAACGATAATAACTATAATAACGAGAATAACGTTAATAATAATAATGATAACTATAATAACGAAAATAAAAATACTAGCGATAATATCGATAATAACGATGATAATAATAATAAAAATAATAACGATTATTACCTTAATAACTTATTTAACGTTAACAACAATAGTAACATTTATAAAGATAACGACAATAACGATTTTATCGGTAGTTACGATAATGACGAAAATAACGCTAAAAATAACAATAATAACGATAATAACGGTAATAAAGGTAATAACGCTAATAACGATTTTAATGATAAGAACTATTATAACGATAATAACGATAAAAACGAGAGTAATAATAATAATAACGATAATAGCGCTAGTAAATAATATAACAGTAATATTGATAATAATGAGAATAACGATAATAACAATAATAACAACAATAATAACGATGTTAAAGATAACAACGAAAATAACGATAATAACGATAACAACGATAATATCGATAATAACGATAATAACGATAGTAACGATAAGAATAATAATAGTAACGATAATAACAATAATAACGATAACAACCATTATAACGATAATAACGATAATAAAGATAATAACGATAAGAATAATAGTAATAACGATAATAACAATATTAACGATAATATCGATAATAACAATAATTACAATCATGTCCATAATAACGTTAATAAAGATAATAAAGAAAGCATCGACAATAAGTATAACTACTATAACGATATTAACGATAATAATTGTAGTAATGATAATAACAATAATAAAGATATTAACGATAATAATAATAATAATATCGATAATAACGATTGTACGATAAAACCGATAATAACGATAATAACGATAATAATAATAATAATAACGGTAATAACGATTATAACGATCATAACGATAATAACGAAGAGTACGATAGTAACGACTATAACGGTAATAAAGATTATAAATATAATTACGAAAAAACGGATATAAGTTTATAACGATAATAAAAGTAATAAAGATAATATCGATAATAAAGATAGTAACATTAATAACGATAATAATAATAATTCCATTATCGATAATACCGATAATAACGATAGCTATAATAACGTTTATATCGATATGATGATATTAACGGTAATAACGGAAAAAATGATAAAAATGATAATAACGTTAATAATGATAATAATAATAATAATACCTAGAAAGAAAATAAAGAAAATAACGATAATAACGAAACTAACGATTATAACGATAACAACGATAATATCGATAACGATAATAACAGTAATAATAATAATAATAACAATAGTAACGTTAATAACGATAATATCGATAACGATTTTAAGGATAATAAAGATAATATCGATAATATGGATAATAAGGATAATGTTAATAACGATTATAACAATAATAACGAAAATAACGATATTATTAACGAAGATAATGTAATGAAAGGAAATAATCATAATAACGTTAATAACGATAATAACGACAATAACGATAATAACGATAGTAAATATAATAACAGTAATAACTGTAAGACGATATGAGCGATAATTACGATAATAGCGATAATAAGTTTAATAACGATAATAACAGCAATAACAATAATAACGACAACAACGATAATAATATTAATAAGAATAAAAATAATAATTATAATAACGATAATGACGATAAAAAGGATAATAACGATAGTAAATTTAATAACAGTAATAGCGATAATATAGATAATAATAAATTTAACGTTTGTAACGGTAATAATGAAAATAATTAAAATAATAAAGATAATAACGAACATAAAGGCAATAACGATAATAACGTTAATAGCGTTAAAAACGATTCTAATAATATTAATAACGAAAATGAAGATGACGATAATAACGACAATGACAGTAACTATAGAAACGATAACGATAATAACGATAATATCTAAAATAACTATAACAATAATATTAGTTACAATACTAACAGTAATAAAGATAAAAACGATAATAACAATTATAGCAGTAATAGGGATTAGAACGATAACAAAGATAATAACGATAATAAAGATAATAACGTTAATAACGACAATAAAGGTAATAATAACAGTAATATCTATAATAACAGGAATAACGGTAATAAACGATTATCTCGATAATGACGATAATAATAGTTTTAATAAAGATAATAATAATGATATTAACTATTATAACGATTACAACGATAATAATGATACTAACGATAATAACGATAATAAGGATTATAATGATTATAACTGTAACAACGATTATAACGGTGATAAAGGCTAACAATAATAACCATACTAAAGTTAATGACGATGCCGATAATGACGATTATAACGGTTATAACGATAATAACGGTAATAATGATAATAATGATAATAACGATTATACGAATATAATTATAATAATACTGATAATAACGATTCCAATGATAATAAAGGTTATATCTACAATACCGGGAATCGCGATAATAATAGTATTAATAATGATAAAAATGATAATAAAGACAATAACGATTACAATAATATTAATAAAAATAATAACGATAACAATGATAATAGGGACAATAGCAATAATAAGTATAATAACAATAATAACGGTAACGATAATAACGATTATAATGATTAAAATAATAATAGTAACGATAATAACGATAATAAAGATAGTAACCACAATAGCGATAGTAACGATTATAATTATAATAACGATAACTACCATAACGATTATAACGGTAATAATGATAAAAACGATAATTAAACTAATAATAACCATTATAACGATAATAATAATAACAATAATAATAATAAAAACGTCAATAACGATAACCATAATAACAACGATAATATCGATAATATGGGTAATAGCGATTATATCGATAAAAAGTATAATAATGATAATAATAATAATAACTATTATAACGATAATAGCGATAATAACTGTAATAACAGTAATAACGAGAATCACGATAATAATAGTAATAATAACCTTAATAACTATAATAACGATAGTAACGGTAATAACGATAATAATGATAACGATGATAACGATATTAACTGTAATAACGATAATAACAACAATGACGATAGTTTTTATAATAACGATAATAACGATAATAACGATAATAATATTAATAACGATAAATATAATAATGATAACGGTAATAGCGAAATTAATATTATTAACAGTAATCAACGGTAATAATGATTAAAACTATAATAACGAGAATAACGTTAACAATATTAATGGTAACTATAATAACGAAAATAAAAATAATAGCGATAATATTGATAAAAACGATAATAACGAGAAAATAATAATAACAACGATAATATTGTTAATAACGAGGATAACGAAATCAACGATTATATCGATAGTTATGATGATACCAATAATAACGATGATAAGGAAAATAGCGATTATAACAGTAGTAACGGTAATGAAGATAATGATAATAACAAAAATTACGATAATAACCAAAATCACACTTACGGAAATATCGATTAAACCGATAATATCGATAATAATAATAATAATAAAGATAAAAACCATATTAACGAAAATATCGATAATAGTGATAATAAAATGATAATCATAATAATAAAATTATTACCATTATAACGATATAAAGATAATAAAGATAATAACGGTAATAAAGATTATAACGATGATAACGATAATAAAGAAAATAACCACAACAATAATAGTAGTATCGATAATAACGTTACTAACGTTAATAACGATAATAACGATAATGACGATAATTATGATAATAACGGGAATAACGATATTAACGGTAATAATGATATTTACTATAATAACGGTAATAACGATAATAACGATGATAACGATAATAACGCGAATAACGATATTAACGATAATATTGATAATGACGTTAATAACGGTAAAAACGGTAATAATATTAATTATAACGATCATAAAGATAATAATGGTAATAACGATAATAACGATAATAACGATAATAACCATAATAACGTTAATGAAGATAATAACGATAATAGTGATATTATTATCGATATTAACGATAATAACGGTAAAATCAATAATAGTGGTAATTACGAGGATAACGATAAAAACGATATTAATTATAATAACGATAATAACGATAATAACTGTAATAATGTTGATAACGATAATAACGTTAGTAACCATAATAACGACAATGTCGACAATGACGGCAGTAACGATAATAACGATAATATCTATAATAATAATGATAATAATAAAGAGAATAGCAATAATAACGGTAATAACGATAATGTCTATGATAACGATATTAAGGATAATTACGATAACAACAATTTTAACGAAAACTATAATAATAATAACGATAATAACGATAATAAAGGTTATAAACATAATAAGGATAATAACGATAATGACGATAATAACCATAAGACGATAAGAACGATAATAAAGACAATAACGATTATAATGACAATAACGATAATAACGACAGTATAGATAAAATCGATAATAACGATAATAACGACAATGTCGATAATAACGACAATGTCGATAATAACGACAATAGCGATAATAACGACAATAGCGATAATACCGGTAATACTGATGATAATAATAATAATATAAATAATAGCGAAAATAACGATAATAACAATAATAATAATAATAATAAAGACCATAACGATAACTTTAATTACGTTAATAATTATAATTTTAACGATAATCAGGAAAATAATGATAATAACGATAATATCGAACAGACGATGAGAACGATAATAACGATAATAACAACAAATCGATAATGACGATAATAATTATAATAACGATAACAATAAAAACGATTATAACGGTAATACCGATAATAGCGATAATAAGGCTAATAATAATAATAATAACGATAATAAAGATAATAACGAAAATAAAGATAATAACGAGTACAGCGATAATTACGAAAATAACGTTATTTATAATGATAATAATGTTAATAATAATAATAATAACGATAATAGCGATTATAGCGGTGTCCTCAATTTTGAAGATAATAATGATAATAATAACGATAATAGCATCCCTATTGATAATAACGATAATAACGAACAGAACCATAATAACGACAATAACGATAATAAAGGTAATAACGATTATAACGATAATAACTGTAATTACTATAATAACGATAATAATGATTATTACGATAATTACGTTAATAACGATAATAACTATAAAAACTATAATAACAATAATAACGATTATAACAATAATAAAGATAATAACGATAATTATGTTAAAACGACTATGGCGACAATATTAATAATAATAACGATAATAATTACAATAACGGTAGACGCGATAATGACGATAATATCTATAATAACGATAATAGCAATAATAACGATTACATCGAATATAACTATAATAAAGGTAATAACGATAGTAACGATGATAACGAAAAGAGTCATTATAAGAATAATAACGGTAATAACGTTAATAACGATATTAACTATTATAACGGTAATACAAATAATTACAATTTTAACGATAATAAATATAATAACGATAATATCCATAATATCGTTAATAACGATTATAACGATAATAACGAGAAAATAATAATAAAGATTATAACAATAATAACGTTAATAACGATAATAACGATAATAACGATAATAAAGAAAATTACGATAATAACGATAAGTACGATAACATTGATAATAAAAGTAATTACAGTACGAATAACGAAAATTACACTAATAACGATTATAACAATACGATTATAACAAGAACAACGAAAATAGCGGTTGTAACGATAATAACGAAAATATACACACCAGAAATAATAATATCGATAATGACGATAATGACGAAAATAACGATAATAACGATAAGAACGATTATAACGATAATAACGATTATAGCGACAAGAACGATAATAACGAAGATATCGATATATATCGATAACAACGATTATAACGATAACGATAATAAAGATTATGAAGGTAGTAACGATAATGAAGATAAAAACTATAATAAATGTAATAACGATAATGACGATATTATCGATAATAACGATAATAACGATTATAACCGTAGAAACGATATAAACGAAAATACTGATAATAATGATAATAACGGTAATATCGTTTATAGCGAGAATAACGATTAAAACGTAAATAACTGTAACGACGGTATAACTGTAATAAAGATTAACGATAATAACGATTATAACTATAATAGGGATAACTATAATGATATTAATTCCGGTAATAAAGATAATAACGTAAATAAAGATAATAATAATAATAATAATAACGATATCAAAGATAATATAGAAAATAACTATAATAACAATAATAATAATTATACTAACTGTAATGGCGATAATAAAGGTAGTAACGACAATACCGATAATAACGATAATAACGAAAATATTTGGAATAATAAAGATAATAACGAGTATAAGGATAATAACAATTATAACGATAGAAACTTTAAAACGAAATTAACTATTATATTTGTAATAAAGACAATTAAGGTAATAATAATGAAAACAATAATAACGATAATAAAGCCATTAACGATTATAAGGATTATAACAGTAATAACGATAATAATAATAATAATAAAAAAATGGTAATTAAAAAAATATTAATAATTATAAAAATGATAATATTAATAATAATGATGACGTTAATAACTGTAATAATGTAAATCGATAAGAACGATAAGAACGTTAATAACGATGTCAACGATAATAACGATTATAAGAATAATAACGATAATAAAGGTAATAACAGTAATAATAATACTAATAACGATAATAACGGTATTAACTATAATAAATATACTGATGCTAATAATAACTATAATAAAGATAATAATAATAATAAAAATAATAGCGACAGTAAGGATAATAACGATAATATTGATTATAACGGCAATAACTGTAATAACGATAATAACGATAATAATATCATTAATGATAATAACGATAATAACTGTAATAACAAATATAACGATAACGATAATAAAGAATATAACGGTAGTACCGATAATAAAGATAATAGCGATAATATAATTAATATCGATAATAAGAGAAAAAACGACGTTAATAATAATAATAACGAAAATAACGATTATAAAGATAACAACGATTATAACGATAATAACGATAATAATAATAATAATAATAATGATAGGAATGATAAAACCGATTATAACGATAATAACGATAAGACGATAAGAACGATAATAACGATAATAGCGGCAATAACGATAATATCGATAATAACCATAATAAGGATTACGATCATAACGATTATAATTCTAATAACAATAATAACGGTAATAACGATATTAACGATAGTAACGATAATAACGATAATAATGATAGAACGATAATAAAGATACCAACGATAATAAAGATTATAACGATAACAACGGGAATAACGATAACAATATTAATAATAATGATAAAAATGATAATAACGACAATAACGGTTATAATAATAATAATAATGATTATGACGCTAATAATAATAATAACGACAATGGTTATTGTAACGATTTTAATTATAATAACGATAACAACAATAACGATTATAACGATAATATCCCTATTATCGTTATTATCACTATTACCGTTATTATCCTTATAAATTTTATTTCCGTTAATACCGTTATTATCGTTATCGTTATTATCGTTATTATCGATATTATCCACATTATCGTTTTTATATTTATTATCATTATTATTATTATAAATGTCGTTATTATCTTTATTATCGTTATTGACGTTACGTTCGTTATTATCATTATTATTATCGTTATTATAGATGTTACTGTTATTATTTCTTTAATCGTTATTATCTTTATTTAAATTATATTTATTTTCGTTACTAACTTTATAAACGTAATTATAGATACCATTATTATCGTTATTATCGTTATTAACTTTATTATCGTTATTGCAGTTTTTACAAGTATTATTGTTATTATCATTATAATTATTACTATTATTCTTATTAACGTTATTATCGTTATTATCGTTATAAAAACGAGAATAACAATAATAACGATAATAATTATAACAATAATAACGACATTAATTTTAATAAAGATAATGACGACAATAATAATAATAATAACCATAATAAAGATGAAAACGATAGTGAAGATAATAACGATAATAACGATAATAACAATAACGTTTATAACGCTAGTAACGGAAATAAATATTATAAGTATAATAACGGTAATAGTGATTACAAAGATAATAACGATAATACCGATAACAACGACAACAACGATAATAAATATTATAACGATAATAACGAAAATAACGATAAGAACACTTATAAAAGTAAGATTAACATTAATAAAGATAATGACGATAATAGCGATAATAAAGATAATAACGATAGTAATTATAACATAGATAAAAACGATAATAATTATAATAACAGTAATAACGGTAATTACGGTAATTAAGATAATAACGATTATTACGATTCTAACTATTATAACGGTAATAACGAAAATACAGATAATAATAATAATAAAAACGATAATCATGATAGTAATAATAATAATAACGACAATAACGATAAGAACGATAATAAAAATAAAAATAAAGAAAATAAAGATAATAATAATATTAAAGAAAATAACGTTAATATCGATATTAATAACAAAATCGATAGTAACGATAATAACGATAAAAAATGTAATAACTGTAATTACGGTAATAATAATAATAATAGCGATAAAAACAAGAGTAACGTTAATAAAATTAATAACGAAAATAATAATAGTAATAATGATAATATCTATAGTAACGTTAATAACTATAACGATAACAACGATTATAACGGTAGTAACGATAATAACGGTATTAACCATAATAACGAAAAGAAACGATATTGACGATAGTAACGATTACAATGTCAATGACGATTATAAAAATAATAATAAGTCTAATAAAGATAATAACGAAAAAAACGACAAAATCGGTAATAACGTTAATAACTATAATAACGAAAACGAAAATAACGTAAATAACTATTATGTCCATAATTACGAAAATAACGGTAATGTCGATAAAAAATATTATATCGATAGTAACGATTACAACGATGATAACTGTAATTACAGCAATAAAGATAATAACGATAATAACGGTAATAACGATAATAACAATAATAACGGTAACAACGGTAATAACGGAAATATTGATAAACGATAATAACGATTATAAGGATAATAGCGATAACGGTAATAATTATTATAACGGTATAACGATAATAACAGTAATGACGGTATAATTGATAGAAATTATAATAACGTTAATAACGATAATAATAATTATAATAATATCAATAACGATAATAAAGATAATAACGATAATAACTATAATAAAGATAATAAAAACAATAATAACTACAACAGCGGAAATAATGAAAGTAACGACAATATAGTTATAAATATAATAAAAATAACGATAATAACAATAATAACGATAATAACTATATTAATAGGATTATAACGGTAATAACGATAATAATAGAAATAATAACGATAATAACGGTTATAACGATAATCACGATAATAAAGATAGTAACAGTAATAATAATAATAATTGCGATAATAACGATAATATCGATAACGATAATCTCGGTTATAACGTTAATAATAACGGTAATAAGGTTAATGACAACGATAACGATAATCATGTTAATAATAGTAATAATACCTATAATAACTATAATAACGTTAATAACAGTAATAACGGTAGTAACGATAATCGCGCTAATTACAATAGAAGTAGTAATTAAAAAGATAATAACGATAATATTAACGATAAATACTATAAAAAAGTGAATAACGACGATAAATATAAAATCGGTAATGACAATATTAACGATAACGTTAATAACGATAATAACGATAATAAGAATAATAACGATATAATGATAATATTAATAGAAAAGACTATAATAATGAAAATAATGGTAATAACGATAGTAACAATAAGAACAATAAGAACGATAACGAAAATAAAGAGAAAAATGATAATAACGACTATAACGGAAATAACGATAATAACGATTATATCGATAATAACGTTATTAAAGATAAAAATATTATTACTAACGATAATATTGAAAATAATGATAATAATGATAACTCGAAAAGAACGATAATAACTGTAATAACAACAATAACGAAAATAACAATGAAAACTATAATAACGATAACGATTATAACGGTGAAAAGAGTAATGACGATTATAATAATAATAACGATAACAACAATAACGATAAAAAAGACAAAAACGATCATAACGATAATAAAGGTAATAGCGATAACATTAAAAATGATTATAACAGTAGTAACGATAATAAAGAGAATAACGATACCATTAATAGATCTTATAACGGTATGTAAGGATAACAAAGTCAATAGCGATTATAAAGGATACAACGTCAATAAAGATAATAACGTTAACAACGAAAATAATAATAATAATGATAATAACGATAATACCGATAATAACGTTAATAATTATAATACAATAATAACGATAATAACAATAATAACGAAAATAACGATAATATAGATAATAACGACAATAACGAAAATAATAAAAATAAAAATGATAATAATAATGAAAATAATAAAATTAATAATAAAAGTCATAATGATAATGACTATAGAAGAGATTATAATGTTAATTACGGCTATAACAGAAATGAAGATAATTACGATAATAACGATAATAATAATTATAATAACTATAATAACGATTATAACGATAATAGCGATAATAACGATAATAACTATAATAAGGACAATAACGACAATATTGGAAAATACGATAATAACGATAATAACGATAATAGCGTTAATAAAGATAATAAAGAAAATAAAGATAATAGTGATAAAAACGATATAACGATAATAATAATAATAATAAGAACGATAATTACCATAAAAACGATAATAACGATAATAAGAATAATATTGATTATAACGATAACAACAGTAATAACAAAAATGACACTAATAACGATAATAACGAAAATAACGCGAATAACGATAATAATAATAATAATTACGATAATAACGATAATAACGATAAAAATTTTAATTACTGTTACAACAATAAGAACTATACTAAAGATAACGATCTCAACGATTATGACGGTAATAACACTGAAAACGATAATAACAACAAAAATAATAATAATTCCGATAATAACAATAATTACGATAAGAAAGATAATAATGACAATAACGATGATAATAATAATAATAACGATAATGACGATCATTAGGATAATAACGATAATAAAGAAAATAATGATAATAACTATAATAGCGGTAATAACGATAATAACTAAAATAACGATAATATCAATAACTACAAAAACGGTTATAACGTAATAACCATAATAACGGTAATAACGATAATAACAATAATAAAGGTAAGACGATAAGAAGTATAATAACGACAATAATGATAATAACGAAAATAACTGTAAAAACGATATCGATTATAACAATTATAACGGAAATAACGATTAAAACGATACTAACGATACTAATAATGTTAATGAAGAGAATAACGATACTAATAGTAATAACAAAGATAATAACGATAATAAGGATAAAAACGATAATAACGATAATAGCGATAATAACCAAAAAAAAGCGATAATGATGATAATACGTTGATAACGATAATAACGATAATGACGAATATAGAGATAAAAAAGATAATACAATTATAATAATAATAATAATAATAATAATTATAATAATAATAATAATAGCAATAATAATCCTAATAATAATAATAATAATTAGCAAAATGAAGATAATACGGATAATAAGGTTAATAACATAAATAACGATAATAATAATAATAATAAAAATAATTACCATAAAACGATAATAACGAAAATTACGAAAAAAACGATAATAACGATAATAATAATAAAAATAACGATAATAACGATAATAACGGTAATAACTTTAATAACGATAATAACGAAAATAACGTTAATAACTATTATAATAATAATAATATCATTAACGGTTATATCGATAATAACGATACTGACTAAAATAACGATAATAGCGATAATAACGAAAACACTATTAACAATTATAACGGAAATATCGACAATAACGATAAAGACGATAATAAACGTAATAACCGTAATAATAACAATAACGGTAATAACTTTAATAATGATAATAGTAGTAATAATAGCGCTTATAACCATAATAACTATAATGACGGTAATAACGATAACAACGAAAACGGTAATCAAGACAATAACGGTTAAGACGATATTAAAGATAGTAACGATAATAACAATAATAACGACAAAAACGTAAATTAGGTCAAAATGATAATAACGATAATAACTATAAAAAGAATAACGTTAATGACAGTAATAAGGACAATAACGATAATATCAATAATAACTATAATAACCATAATATGTGTAGTAACGACACTAACGATATTAACGATAATAGCGATAAAAACCATAAGAATTATAATAATAACGACAATAACGACTATAACGATAATAGCGACAGTAACGAAAATAACGATAATTGCAATAATAGCGATAATAACGATAATAACGATAGTAACAATAATAACGATAATAACAGTAATAAGGATATTATCGGTAATAACGATAATAAAGTTAATAACGATAATAACCATAATAACGATAACGATAATATCGAGAATAAGGACAAAAACGGTAATAGCGGCTTTAATAATAATAATGATGAAAAAACGATAATAACGATAATAGCCATAATAAATAAAATAACTATAATAAAGAAAATTGCTACTTTAACGATAATAACAGTAATAACGGTAATAACGGCAATAACTGTAACAAAAATAATAATAGCGATAATAACGAAAATAATGTTAATATTAATAATAATAACGATATTAACTTTAATACAGATTATAATAATAATAATAACGATAATAACGGTAATAACAATAATAAGTATGATAAAGATTATAACCATAGAACGATAAGAACGATTATGAAGATAATAACAACATTAACGATAATAACGCTAATAAAGATACTAATAATCATAATAACGATAATAACGATTATTACGATAATAAAGGTAATAACTATATTAACGATAATAACGATAGCAAATAATAAAATAAAAAATGATAATAACGATTATAAAGTCAATAATGATAATAACGATAGTTATGATGACAACAATAATAATGATAACATCGATAATAAAGGTAATAACTAATATGACTGCAATAACGGTAATAGCAACAATAACGATAATTACAGTAATAATAACCAGAGCAATGATAAAAACGATAATATCAGAAATAACGTTAATAACAATAATAAAAGTAAGAATATCAATAATGATAATAAAGAAAATAACGATAATAACGAAAATAACGATAACCATGATAACGAATATAATGGTAGTAACTATACTAAAATTATTAAAGATAATAACGGTCATAACCATAATTACGATAATGACGATAATAACGATTATCACGGTAATAAATGTAAAACGATAATAAAAATTAAAACGATAATAACGGTAAGAACGATAATAAAGATAATAGTAATGATAATAGTAATAATAATAATAATAATAATAATAATAATAATAATAATAATAATAATAATAACGATAGTAACCATAATAACTGTAGTAACAATAATTTGAATCATATCGGTTATAACGATAATAACTATACTAAGAAGAATAATAATGATAATAACGCTAACGATAATAACGGTAATAACGATTATAACTGTACTAACGATTATAACGGTAACAACGATAACATCGATAACCATAATCACTGTAGTAACTGTAATAACGGAAATACCGGTAATAACGATAATAACGATAACCATGATAATAACTGTAATCATATCATTAACAACAATAATAACGGTAATAACGATAATAACTATAAGGATATTAACGATAATAAGGATAAAATCAATATTAATGATAATAAGGGTAAAGAGTATAACGATTATAAAAATAATAACGATATTAACGAAAATAACGATAACAAAGATACTAACGATAATAACGATAATAACAATAATGACGTGAAAACCGGTAATAACAATGACAACTATAATAAAGATTATAAAGATTAACGAAAATAACGGGTATAACGATAACAATGATAACGATAATAAAGATTATACCGGTAATAACGACTATAAAAATTATAAGGGTAATAATAATAATAACGATAATAACTACAATAACGATTATAACGATTATAATGAAATTAACGATAACTACGTTCATAATAATAATAATAACGATAATAATAATAATAATAACGATAATAACTATAAATCTATAATAATCATAATATCGTTAAAATCGAGAATAAGGATAATAATAATAATAATAACGATAACAACGATGTTAAAGATAAAAACGATAATTACGGTAATATCGATTATAACGAGAATAACGATAATAATAATAATAATAACGATAATAACGATATTAATTATTATGACGATAATAACGATAATAATGATAGTAGCGATAATAACAATAATAACGATAATAACAATAATAATAATAAAATTACGATAATAACGATAAAAATTATAATAACGATAATAACGATAATATTGTTAATAACGAGTTAACGATAGTAATAATATTAATAACAATAATAACGATGTTAAAGGTAATAACGATAATAACGATAAAAATGATACCCACAATAATAATAGTAATACTAGCGAAGATAACGATAATAACTGTGATAACAATAATAACGATAACGATAATAACGATATTAAGGATTATAAGGAGAATAACGATTATTAGGATAACGATAATAACGATTATATCGATAACAATGATAATAAAGATTATGACGATATTAACGACAATAACTGTAATGATGGTAATAACGACAATAACGATAATATCGATTATAATGAGAATAACGATTATAAACACATTAATAACGATAATAACGATATTATAGAAAATAATCATAATAAAGTTAATAACGATAATAACGATAATAACAATAAAAAGGATGATAATAAAAGTATTAATAACAATGATTAGATTAACGATAATAACTTTAATAACGATAGAACGATAAAAACAATAATAACGATAAAAACGATTATGACGATAATTTCTATAATAACTATAGTAAAGAGAATAACGATATGAACGATAATGGCGTTAAAAACGATAATAATGATAATAATAACGATAAAAACGATAAAAACGATAATAAAGATAATAACGATAATGACCATAATAACAATAATAACGATAATGACAATAATAACGATAATAATGGTAATCACGATAATAATTGCAATATCGATAAAAGCGGTAATAACGATAATAACTATAGTAATAATAATAATAATAATATCGATAACAACATAAAAACGATTATAAAGATAATAAAGATAAAAAAATAATAATAATAATAATAACAATAATAACGATAATAACATTAATAACATTAATAACGATAATAAAGACTATGACGATAATATCGATAATAACAATAATAACTATAATAACGATAAAAAGTATAATAATATTACTAATACCGATATTAACGTTTATAACGGAAATTATTCTAATAACGTGAATAACGCTAATTTCGATAATAAATATAAAAATAATAATAATATCGATAGAAACTGTAATAACGATTATATCGATAATGACATTAATTACGATAATAACTACAATAACTATAATAAAGATAATAACGATAATGACGATAATAACGATAATAACGATAATAACGGTAATAAATATAATAATGGAAATAATGATAATAACGGTAATTACGAAATTAACGATAATAACAAAAATAATGGAAATAAAGTTAATAACGATAATAACGAAATTAACTAAAACACCTATAATAACGGTAATTACGATAATAACAATAATAACGATAATAACAATAATAACGATAATAATAATTATAATGACGATAATAATAATAATAACGATAATAATAATAATAATAATAATAATAATAGTAATAATAATAATAATAATAACGGTAATAACGATAATGACGTTAAAAACGTTATTAATAATAATAAAAGCGATAATTGCGATATTAACAATTGAAACGATAATAATGGAAATAATGATAATAACGATAATAACAACAATAACAATATTAACGATTACAACGATAACAACGAATAAACTATAAATACGATAATGAAGATAATAACGATAATAACGTTAATATCTATAATAACGATATTAACTGTAATAACCACAATAATGATAATATTATCGATGATATCGATAATAGGGATTAAAACGATAATAATGATAAAAAAGAAGATAATAATAATAATAACAATAATAACCATATTAAGTATAATAACCTTAATAGCTATAATAACGATAATATCGATAAAAACGTTTATAACGATAATACCTATAATAAAGATAAAAAAAGTAAAACGATAATAATATTAATTATATCGATAATAACGATAATAACAATAATAACGGTATTACGCTAATAACGATAATATCGATTATAATGATATTAACGATGATAAAGGTATTAACGCTTAAACCGATAATAACAATTATAACCATAAAAATGTAAAATAACGGCAATAACGATAATAACGCTAATAGCTATAATAACGGTCATAACGATAATAACGGTAATTATGATATTAACGAAAATTCTTAACGATAATAACGAAAATACTAACTATAATAACAATAATAATGGCAATAACGGTAATAATGATAATAACGATAATAACGATAATAAGGATAATGAAGATAATACCGGCAGTAAAGGTAATAACGATAATAACGATAATAATACTAATAACGGTAGTAAAGATAATAACGATAATAACGATGAAAACGAAAATGACTTTAACAATAATAGTAAAAACGATAATAACGATAATAACTGTAATAAGGATAATACCGATAATAACGAAGTTAACGATAATAACGATAATAACGATAATGACGATATTAAAGATAATCACGACTGTAAAGATAAAAACGATAATAATAAAAATAATAAAGATAATAATGAAAATAAATGTATTAACGATAATAACGATAATAACAGTTATAAGGACAATGATAATAATAAGGCCGATAATTACGATAATAAATTTAATATCGTTAATAACGGTAATAAAGGTAATATCGCTAATAACGATAATAACGCAAATTACGATAATAAAGATAATAACGAGAATAACGAAAATAATGAATATAACGATAATTATATTAATAGTAATTTCAATGACGATAAAAACGATAATGACGATAATAAGAATTATAAAAAAAATAACGGTAACAACGGTAATAACGGCGATAAAGGTAAAAGATAATAACTTTGATGCGGGTATAACTTTAATAATAATAATAATAACGATAATATAGATAATAAAGATAATAACGATAATAACGTCAATAACGATAATAACGAAAATAACAATAATAAGGATAAAGATAATAAAGTATATTACGATTTTAACGATAATAACTATAATAAACAAACTAAAAAAATTGTAACGATAATAACGATAATTACGAGAATAACGATAATAACGATAATAACGTTAATAACGATTATAAAAATAATAATAACGATAATAACGACAAGAACGATAATAAAGACAATAGCAATAATAGCGATTATAACTCTAATAACGTTAACGTCATTAACGATTATTACGGTAATAACGATATTAACGATAATAATAGTAATAATAACCCTAATACCGATAATAATAACGATAATAACTATATTATCGATAATAAAGAAAATAACGATAATTACGATAATAACGATAGTAACGATAATAAAAATAATAAAAATATTATAATAATGATAATAATAAAAATAATATTAATAATTATAATAATAATAATATTAATAATAATTATTACGATAATAACGATAATATCGGGAATAACCATAATAAAGATAAAAACGAAAATCACGATAATAACGAAAATACGATAACAACGTAATAACGATAATAATAACAATAGCAGCGATAATACAGTTAATAACGATGATAACGATAATAACGATAATAAAGAAAATAACTGTGTTAACGATAATAACGATAATAACTATAAGAAAGACAATAAGGATAATAACGATAAAAACAATAATAACAATAATAAAGACAATAACGATAATATCGTATTAACGGTATTTCCTATATTAATTCTAATAACAATAATAACTATAATAAGGTTAATAACCGTTATAATAATTATAATAACAAAAATAACGATTATAACGTTAGTTACGTTCACAAAGATAATAACTAAAATAACGATAATAACGGAAATTTTGTAATAACAATAATATCAATAATAACGATAATAACGATAATAACGATAATAACGATAATTACGTAATAACGATAATAATGATAAAAAAGATAATAACGGTTATAACGATAAAAACGGTGATTAGGACACTAACTGTAATAAAGATAATAACGATAATGACGATTATAACTATAATAACCATAATTACGATAATAAAGATAAAAACGAAAATAATTTTAATAACGATAATAACGATAACAAAGAAAATGACAATAATCTCGAAAATAACGAGAATAAACTTCATAACGATAATATCGAAAATAACCTTATTAATTATAAAATAATATTAATAATAGTAATAAAAACGGTAATAACGGTAATAACGATATTAACGATAAAAACGATAAAAAGAATATAAAAGATGATAATAATAATAATAACGATAATAGCTATAATAACGAAAATGACATTGATAACCATAACATCAATAGTAACGATAATACCGATAATAACATTAATAACTATATTAATAAAAATAACAACGATAATAACGATAATTAATATAATGAAGATAAAAACGATAATAACGCTAATATGGATAAAAACGATAATAATGATAATAATAAAATTAATAATATAAATAATAATAAAAATAATTATATTATTAATTATACTGAAAACGATAATAATAAAAGCGATGATGACGATAATAACGACAATTACTATATTAACGAAAGAAAATTAGTACGATAATAAAGATAATAACGAGAATAACGATAATAACGATAATATCGGTAATAACGATACTAACAATAATAAGGACAATAACGATAATAACGGTAATAACAATAATAACGATAATAAAGATGGAACGAATAATACGATAATAATAATAATAATAACTATAAAATCAATAATAAAGATCATAAAGATAATAAAGATAATAACGTTCAACACGATAATGACGATAATAACGATATTAACTATAATAACGATAATGACAATAATAACCATAATAGATATAATAACGATAATAATGATAATAACTATGATAATAATAATAATATAGTTATTAACGATAATAAGGATAATAACAGTAATTTCGATAATAACGACAATAACTATAATAACGCTAATAAAAATCATTTCGGTTATTACGATAATAGCGATAATAACGTTATTAATAACAATAATAACGATATAGGCGATAACAACGTTAGTAACGATAATGACGGGAATTTCGATAATAACGATAATGACGATAATAACGATAATAACGATAACAACGGAAATAACGGAAATAACAAAAATAACAGTAATATTAATAATGGTAAAGATAATAACGATAATTACGATAATAACGACAACAATGGTAATAATAACAATAATAACGAAAATAACCATAATAATAATAAGAATAGAAATAATAACAATAATAACCGCAATAATATTACCAATAACGATTAAAACGATTATAACGTTAATATCAGTAATAACGCTAATAATAATAATAATAACGATAATAACGATAATAACGATTATAACGGTAATATCGATAATAACGGTAATAACTAAAATAACGATAATGACGATAATATCGATAATAACGGTAATAACGATAATACCGATAATAATGCAAAAAATGAAAAAAACAATAATAATGATGAAAATTAAAATAATAACGATAATAATTATAATGACGTTAAAATCAATAATAACAATAATAATAACGACAATAACGACCAAAATCGTAAGAACAATAATAACGATAATGATGATATTAACGATATAAACATTAATAACGATTATCACGATAATAACGATGAAAACGATAAGAATAAAAGTAGTAACAACAATAACGATATTAACAATATAAGGATATTGAAGGTAATTAGGATAATATAGACAATATCGATAATTACAATAATGACGATAATAAAGATAATAACAATAATAACAATAATATCGATTATAACGATAATAATAAAAATAAAGTTAATAACAATAACAACGATAATAACGATAATAACGAAAATATCAATACAAACGATAATAATGATAATAATAAAAATAATAACGATAGTAAAGATAATAACGATAAAAACGGTAACGATAATAAAGGATATAACGATAAAAACGATAATAATGATAATAATGATTATAACGATAGTAACTTGAATATCGATAATAACGTTAATAAAAATGATAATAATAGTATGGATAATAAGGATAATGAAGGTAATAACGATAGTATCTTTTATGAGGATAATATCGTGAATAACTATTACAGCGATAATAAAGATAATATGGTTAATAATAATAATTACGATACAAACGATTATAACGAAAATAATAATTATAACAATAATGATATTACGATAATAACGATAATACCTATAATGAAGGTAATTACGATAATAACAATAATAACGATATTAATAATTATGAAAATGATAGTAACGATAATGACGTTAATAACGATAATAAAGATACAAACGATGATGACGATAATAATAATAATAATAACAATAATGACGATAATGGCCATAATAACGATAATAACGGGAGTAACATTAATAACGATAGTAACAATAATAACGATAATAACGATTATAACGGTATTTACGATAATAACGATAATAATGATGATGACCGTAATAACAATAATGACAATAATAATGTTAACGATGATATTAACGACAACAACTATAATAACGATAATAACGATAACACGGTTATAACCATAACTACTGTAATAAAGTAAATAACGATTATAACGTTAATAACGATTATAACAATAATAATAATAATAGTAACGATAATAACGATGAAAACGATAATAACGATAATAACGAAAATGACGATAATGACAATAATAACAATAATATCGATAATCCAGATATTAACGATACTATCTATAATAATAATATTAATGTTAATAACAATAATAACGATAATAACGATGATAAAAATAATATGATAATGACGATAATACCGATAAAACCGATAATAACATTAATAATAAGAATAATAATAAAATAACATTAGTTGCGGTAAAAACGATAATAACGATTATTACGATAAAAAGGATAATTATAATATTAATAAAGATTATAACGATAATAACGATAATAACGGTAATAATGATAATAAAGATAATAATAATAATAACGATAGTAACGTTAATAACGGTAATAACGATAATAACGATGATACATGTAATAACGTGAATAACAATAAAAACGATAATAACGATAATAACGATATTAATGGTAATTACAAAAATAACGATAATCACGATAATAAAATTAAAGCAGTAATAACGATAATAACGCCTATAACGATAATAATAATAATAATAATGAATATAACGATAATAACTGTAATATCGATAATAAAGATAAAAACGATATTAACGTTAATAATCATAATAATTGTCATAATAATATCGAGAATAGCTAGAATAACGATTATAACGATAATAACGGTAAAAAAGATAATAATAATAATAATTCCGATAATGATGATAATAACGATAATAACAATAATAAAGATAATAATGATAACAACGATTATAACCATAATTACGATATTAAAGTTAATAACGATAATAACGATAATAACGCAAATAACGATAGAAACGATAATAATTATAATTATTATAATAATAACGATAATAGCGTTAATGACGATAATAACGCTTATAACGATAATAACGAAAAAAAAGATAATAACGATATTAACTATATTAACGGTAATAGCGATAAAAACGATTACAACCGTAATTACGAAAATAAAGATAATAACGAAAATAACGATAATAACGAAAATAACGACAATAACGATTATGAACGAAACAATAATAATAATAACGACAATAACGATAATAATGATTATAAGGGTAATTACGATAATATTGATAATAACTGTAATGATAATATTTATAACAGTAATGATAATATTAATAATAATATTAACGATAATATCGATAAAAACGATAATATCGAAAACAACTGTTTTAACGATCATAAACATAACAATAGTAATAATAAATATAATAACGATAATAAGGATATTAACGTTAATTAGGATAACGTCGATAATAACGATAATATTAATATTAATATAGATTATAACGATAATAACGGTAATAATGTTAATAATTATGATAACGATAATAACGATAAAAACGAGTATAACGATAATAACGGTAATAATGATAATAACGATAATAACGATTATAACGATAAAAACGGTAATAATAATATTTATCACGATAATAACGATAATATCGTTAAAAATGATAATAATAAAATAATAACGATAATAAAGATTATAAAGGTAATAGCGACAATAACGATAATAACGAAAATGACGGTAAAAACGATTATACTCATCACAACAATAATAATAACGATTACAATAATTACAATAACGATAATAAGAATAATAACGATTATAACGATAATAACGAAAAAAACGATAATAATAATAATAACAATATAAACGATAATAAAAATAATAACTATAATAATGGTATTAACAATGTTACTAATAATAACAGCAATAATAACGATAATAACGATAATAACTATAAAAATAATAGTAATAAGAATGTTAACCATAATAACGTAAATAACGATAATAATTGTAATTACGATAATAATGCTAATTATGAAACTAATAATGATAATAACGATAATAACGATAATATAGGTAATACAAATAAAATCGATAAAAACAATAATGACGATAATAACGATAATAACACTGTTAAATATAATAAAGGTAATAACGATAATTTCGGTTATAACGATAATAACAATAATAAAGTTAATAACAATAGTAAGGATAATTACGGTTATAACGATAATAACGATAATACAGGTTAAAACGATAATTACGATAACAACGGTAATGACGATAATATCGATAATAACTATGTAATAAAGGTAATAACTACAATAACGTTTATAACGAAAATAACGATAATAAAGTAAATAACAATAATAACAATAATAACAATAATAACGATTATAACAGTAATAACAATGAAAAGGATGTGAACAATAATAATTATAGTATCAAAAATAACTTTTATAACTATAATGAACTTAAAAACAGTAATAACGATAGAAACGATTAGAACGATAATTTCGATAATAACTTTAATAACGATAATAACGAAAATAACGCTATTAAAGACAAAATCGCCAGTAAAGATAATAATAATAATAATAATAATGATAATAAGGATAATGGCGTTAAAAACGGTAATAATGGTATTCATAACGATCAAAACGATAAAACGATATTAAAGATAATAACGATAATGACCATAATGACGATAATAACAATAATATCGACAATGACAATATTAACGATAATAATGATAATGACGATAGTAACGAAAATAAACATAATAATAATAATAATAACGATAATAACGATAATAACAATTCTAACGTTTAAACCGGTAATTATGAAAATAATTTTAATAAAAACGATAATATCGATAATAGCAATAATAAAAATTAGACGAAAAAAACGACAATAACGATAGTAACGGTAATAACAATAATAATGATAATAAAGATAATAACTATAATAAAGGTAATATCGAATATAAGGCTGATAACGATAATAACGATAGTAACGTAAATAACGATAATAATAATAATAAAAATGATTGTAATGATAATAAAGATAACTGTAATAAAGATAATTACGATAATAAAGGTAATAACGATAATAACAATTCTAACGATTATAATGGTTATAAAGATAATTATTGTAATAATATGGATAATAACGATTGTATCGATAATAACGATAGGACGATTAGAACGATAATAACAATAATAATGATAATAAAGGTAATAACAATAGTACCTATAAAAAGGATAACGATTATAACTAATAGAAAGGTAATATCGTTAATAAAGGTAATAACAATATTAATAATAATAATAACAGTAATAACGATTATTACAATAATAAAAATAATTACGATATTAACAAAAATAACGATAACAATGATAACAAACATAATAATTAATATAACTAATATAACGATAAGAATGATAATCTCGATAATCACGATAATAATAATAATATTAACGTTAACAATGATAACTATAAAAAAGATAATAGATAACGATAACAAAGATAATAACGATAATAAGTTTTATATAGTTAATAGCGACTACGAATATAATAAAGTTAATACCGTAAATAACGTAATAATAATAATAATACAAATAACGATAATAGCGAAAATAACGATAATAATATTGATAATAATGATAATAACTATAATAAGGATACAGTTAATAATTATTATAACCGTAGTAACAATAATAAAGAAAATAACGATTATAATGTTGATAGCGATAATAGCGATAATAACGATTATAAGAATTATACCGATAATAACGGTAACGACGTTAATAAATATTTTAACGATAATAACGATTATAACGATGTTAACAGTAATAAGGATAATAATGAAAATACCGTTAATAACGATAATATCGATAATAACGATAATAATGACACTAACGATGACGATTATAACGTTTATATAGATAGAATCGATAATATTGATAATAAAAATTTTGCTGTAATAACGATAATATCGATTATAAAGGTAATAACGTTTTCATTCCTAGTAACTATATTAACGGTAATAACAATAAAAACGTTTATAAAGATAGTGATAATAACGATTATAACGGTAGAAAGGATAACGAAAATATGATTATATTGATAATAACAATAACGGTAACAACTTTTATAACGATAATAACGATAACAACTGTAATAACGTTTATAAAGGTTAACGATGGTAACTATAATAACCAAAAGACTGCTAACGATAATAACAATTATACCGGTAATATCGATAATAATGATAATAACGATAATAACGGTAACAACGGTAATAACGATAATGACGGTAATTACGAAAGTAACGAGAAATCAAAAATAATAACAATTATAACAATAAGAATGAAAATAAAGGTAATAACGCTAATAACGATAATAACTACAATACCTATAATAACGGTAGTTACGATAATAACGAAAATAACGATAATAATGATTATAATAACGATAATTACGCTAATAACGGTGAAAAAGATAATAATGATAATAATAATAATAATAATAACGATAATGACGTTTAAAACGATAATAATAATAATAATAATAATAGCGATAACTGCAATAATAACAATAGAAACGGTAATAATGATATCGCAATATCGTAATGAAGATAATAGCGATAATAACAATAATAACGATATTAACGATTACAAAGATAACATAGAATATAAATATAATTACGATAATGAAGATAATAACGATAATAACCTCAATAACAATTATAACGATAATAACTGTAATATCGATAATAACGATAATAACCACAATAATAAGAATAATATCGATGATAACGATAATAGGGATTATAACGATAATAATGATAGGAAAGGTAATAATAATATAAATAACAATAATAACGATATTAAGGATATTAACTTTAATAACGATAACAACGATAATAACGATAAAATTATAATCATGTTAATAATAATAATAATAAAAAAAATAACCGTTATAACGGTAATTACGATAATAACGCTTATGACGATAATAAGTATAATATCTAAAATAACGATTATAACAATAATAACGTTTATAACAATAATACCTCCAATAAATATAATAAAAATATTAACGATAATAAAGATTATAACGATAATAATAATAATTATATCAATAATAATGATAATAACGATAATTACGAAAATAACCTTAACAATAATAGTAATTACGATAATAATGATAATAACGATAATAACTGTAATAAGATTAATATCGATAATGACGAATTTAAAGATAATAACGATAATAACGGTAATGACGATATTGAAGATAATGACGACTATAAAGAAAATAACGATAATAATAATAATAATAATGATAATAACGATAATAAATGTAATAACGATAATAACGATAACAAAGATTATATAAAATATTATGATAATAAAGTTAATAACGATAGAAACGATAATAACAGTTATAAGGACAATAATAATAATTATGACGATAATTACAATTATAACTGTAACTTCGATAATAACGATAATAACGGTAATAACGTTAATAACGATAATAACGAAAATTACGATAATAAAAATAATAACGGGAATAACGAAAATAATGATTATAAGGATAATTATATTAATAATAACGTCAACGACGATAAAAACAGTATTAACGATAATAACGATAATGAAAATAATAATCATAATATCGCTTTAAACGAAAATAACGGTAAAAACGATAATGATAATTATAATAACAATAATAACGGAAATATAACTAATTACTATAATAACGATAATAACGACAATAGTAATAATAATAATAATTATATCGGCAATAACGATAATATTAATAATAATATTAATAATAAACGCAATAATAATCATAATAACGATAATAACGATAATTACGATATTAACGATAATAAAGATAATAAAGGAAATGACGATAATAACGATAATAACGATAATAACGACAATAAAGTTAATAACGATTATAACGATAAATACGACTATAATAATAATAATAACTATAATAACGATAATAAAGGTAATAACGATAACAACGATAATAAAGATTATAGCCATAATTACGAAAATAAAGATAATGACGATAATAACTATAATATCGATAATAACGATAATAACGATAATACCGATAATAACTGCAATAACGATAATAATAATAATAACGATGGTAACGATAATAACGATAATAACGATAACGATGATGACGGTTATAACGGTAGTAACGATATTAACGAAAATAACCATAATTATGGAAATAACGGTAATACCGATAATAAAGATAATAAAGATTATAAAGATAATAACGGTAACAACGGCAATGACGGAAATAAATTTTAACGATAAAAACGATTATAACGATAAAAACGATATCGATAATAAGGATTTCACCGGTAATAACGATAATGACGGTAATAAAGATAATATCGATAATAACGATAATAATAATGATAATTCCGATAATAACGATTTTAACGATAATGTCGATAATAACGAATGTAACGATAATAACGATAATAACGATTCGAAAGGTAGTATCAACAATAATAACGATAGTAATGGTAATAATGATAAAAACGATAATAACGATAATAACGATAAGATGATAAGAACAATAATAACGATAATAACCACAAGAGCGATATTAATGAAAGTAACCATAATAAGGATAAAGATAATAAAGACGATAAAGGTAATAGCACTAATAACGATAATATCTTTTAAAACGAAAGTTACGATAATAACGATAATGACGAAAGTAACGTTAACAATTGTTATAATAATAATAATAACGATAATAACAACAAAAATTATTATAACGATAACTATAATAAGGATTACGTTAATAACGATAATAACGATTATTACGATAATAGCGATTATAAAGATAAGAACGATAATAACGAATATAACGATAATGACGATAATACCGGTAAAGACGAAAACGATAATAACGATTATAACAGCTGTAACTATAATAAGTATAATAACGATAATAACGGTAGTAACCATAATAATGATAGTAAAGATAATAACGATACATGGGATAATAACTATAATAACGGTAACAACGATAATAACGGTTATAAGGATTAACAATAATAAAGAATATAAGGATAATAACGATAGTAATCATAATAATAACGATAATAACGGTAATGGCGAAAGTAATCATAAAAAAAATGATAATAACTATAATATCGATAATAATGATAACAATGATAATAACAGTAATAACGATAATAGCCATAACTATAATAAAGAAAACGATAATAACGATTATAACTGTAATAACGATAAGAACGGTAGTAATGATAATAATATCGATACTAACGTTAAAACGATGAAAATTAAAATAACGATAATAACTTTAATAACGATAATAACGATATTAAAGATAATAATGATAATAACTATAATAATAATAATAATAATAATAATAATAATAATAATAATAATAATAATAATAACCTTAATAACTGTAATAACGATAAACACAATAATAACAGCAATAGTAGTAATAATAACGATAATATAGATAATAACTATAATAATGATAATTACGATAATAACTATATTAAAAATAATAACGTTAATAATAGTAATAATAGTAATAAAGAAAATGACGATGATAACAAAAAGAACGTTAACAATGATAATAATAGAGATAATAACGGTAAAAAGACAAAAACGATAATAACGATAATAAAGATAATAACGTTGACAACGTTAATAATAATAATAATATTAATAACGAAAATATCGATAATAACGAGAATAACGATAATTACGCTTATAATAACAATAGTAAAGTTAATAACGAAAATAACGATAATAACGACAATAACTATAACAATAATAGCGATAGCGATAATAACCATGAGAAAGATTTAAAAATAAAAGCGATTATAACTGTATAACGAAAATAACGAAAATAACGGACATAACAACAATAACGATAAAAACGTTAATAACGATAATGAAGGTAATAATAATATTATTAACGAAAATGAAGATAATAACGATAATAACGACAATAACAGTAACTATAGTAACGATAACGAAAATAAAATTAAAACGATATTAACGATAATAACGATAATAACTATAATAATAATTTTAATAACGATAATAACAGTAATAATGATAAAAAGAATATAACGATAGTAATTATAATAAGAGTTATAATAACGATAATAACGATACTAACGATAATATAGATAATATAGATAATAGCGAATATAACGATAATAAAGTTATTAATGATTATAATCAAAAAAACTATATTAACCATAATAACGATAGTAATGTTTATAACGATAACGAAAACAACGACTCTAACGTTAGTAACGATAATAAAGAGAAAAACAATAATAATGTTCATATCGATAATAATTATAATAACGATAATAAAGTTTATAACGATTACAACTGTTATAACTGTAAAAACGGTGATAATGATTCACCATAATAACTAAGATAACGATTATAACGACAACGACAGTAATGATTATAACGGTCATAACGATAATAACAATAATAATAACGATAATAACGGAAATAAAGATAATATCGACAATAAAAGTAATAACGATAATAACGATAATAACGATAAAAAGATAATAATTATAATAACGATAATAACTTTACTAACGATAATAACGAGAATAACGATAATAAAGATTAAAATGATAATAAAAAGAATAACGATAACAACGGTAATAATGGTAAAACTTAATAACGATAATAATTACAACGATATTAACGGTAATAACGGTAATAAAGATAACGGTAATAACGATTATAGCGGTAATAACGATAAGAACGATAATGACGATATTAACGGTAATAACGATAATAACGATAATAACCATAATAACGATATTAAAGATTATAACAATAATAAATATAATAACTATTATAATGATAATAAATATTATAAGGATAAAGGTAATAAGAAAATAACGGTAAAAACGATAATAAAGATAATAGCGATAATATCGATTATAACGATAATAACGGTACCAACGGTAATAAGAGAATTAAAGAATAATGATATTAACTATAATAACGATAATAACGATATCGATAATAACGATTTTATCGGTAGTAACGATAACAAAGATAATAACGATAAAAACGATAATAACGATAAAAACGATAATAACGATAATAATAATAATAATAACGGTAATAACGATTTTAACGATACTGACAATAATAACGATTGTAAAGATAATAAGGATAATAACGATTCTAAAGGTAGTATCAAAGATAATAACGATAGTAACGATAATAAAGATAATAACGATAATAATGATAATAACGATAATAACGATAATAACGATAATGTTAGTAATAATAACAATAACGGTAATAACGATAATACCTGTAAAAACGGTAATAACTATAAAAACGAAAATAACGATTATATCGTTAATAACAATAATAACGATAATATCGATAATAACGATATTAATAATAATAATAACGAGAAATCATTAAAAACGATAATAACTATAATAAAGGTAAAAAGGGAAATAACGATAATAACGATAATTACGATAATAATAGTAATAATAAAGATAGTAGCGATAATAATGATAATAACGATTATAACTATGAAGCCATAAGACGATAAGAACGAAAATAAAGATAATAACATCTATAACGATAATAAGGATAGTAGCTATAATAAGGATAACGATAATAACCATGGTGACGGTAACAACGATAATAACGGTACTTACTGTGTTAATGATATTAACGATCATCACCATAACAATAGTAATAATAACGACAATAATGATAATATTGATAATAACGCTAATAACGATAAAAACGATAACGATAATAACTATTATAACGGTAAAAACGATAATAACGATAATAAGAATCATAACTATAATAAAAATAATATTTACGATAATAACGATTTTAACGATAATATCGGTAAAAAGGATAATATCGATAATAACAATAATAACAATAAAATGGAAATAACGATACCAACAATAATAACGATTTTAACGATAAAATTGGTAATAAGGATAATAACGATAATATCAATAATTACGTTAATGACGATAACGATAATATTGGTTATAACGGTAGGAACGATAATAAAGGTAATAACGATATTTACGGTTATAACGATAATAAAGATAATAACGTTTTCATCCCTAATAACTATGTTAAATATAATCACGATATTAACGTTTATAACGATATTGATTGATACGTTTATAACAGTAGTAACGATAAGAGCAAAAATAACGATTATATTGATATTAACGATAATAATGATAATAACGTTAATAACTATTATAACGGTAATGAAGATAACAACGGTAATAACGGTTATAAAGGTTAACGATAATAATTATAATAATGATAATAACTCTAACGGTTATAACGATTATACTGGTATTGACTATAATAAATGTAATAACGATAATAACGATAATAAAAAAAAATTACGACAAAAATAATAATAGCGATAATAATAATAATTATAAAGTTATTAATGATAATAATGTTAATAACGATAATATCGATAATAACAGTAATAACGGTGATAACAATTTAAACGATACCGATAGTAACGATTACAACGGTAGTAACGATAATACAGATATTAACGATAATAACGGTAATAACGGTAATACCGATAATAACGAAAATAGCGATAATAACGTAAAGAACGATAAAAACGGCAATAATGATAATACCAATAGTATCAATAAGAACTATTATAACGATAATTACGATAATAACGACGTTAACAATAATAAAGGTAGCAACAGTAATAACGGTTATAAAGTTTAACGATAATAACGACAATAACGATAACACCGCTAACCATAATAACGATTATATCGGTAATATCGACAATAACGATAATAACGATAGAAAAGATATTAACGATTATATCTGTAATAACGGTAATAAGAATAATAACGATAATAACTGTAATAGCGATAATGATAATAACGATTATAACGTTAATAAAAAAGATTAAGACGAAATTAACAATTACAACTTGATTAATGATAATAACTATTACAACGATATCAACGATAATAACGATACTAACGATAGTAACGACAATATCGATGATAACAGTAATAATGATAATAACGGTAATACCGATAGTAAATGTAATAAAAATAAATACGTTATCAATGATAATAATGAAAATGACGGTAATATGGATAACAACGATAAAACCGGTAATAACGATAACGATGAAAACGAATATAACGGTAGTAAAGATAATAAGGATAATAACGATAATAACGGTAATAATAAAGGTAAAAAAATAATAACTATTTTAACGATAATAACGATAATGACGGCAATAATAATAATAATAACATTAATAACGAAAATAACGATAATAAATGTAATAATAATAATAATAACGATAATAACTGTAATAACGGTACTAACGATAATTAGGATAATTATGATATTAACGATAATTACGGTAATAACTATATTAACGATAATAACGATTATAACGATAATAACGGTACAACGGAATTGACGGATATAAATATTAACCATAATAACGATTTTAAGGATAATAAAACTTACCATAAAATGAAGATATCGGTAAAACCAATAATAATAATAATAATAAAGATAATACTGATAATGACGATAATAACATTATTTATAATAAAAATAATGATAAGAACGATAATTACTATAATAACGACAATAACGATAATAACTATAAAAACAGAAATTTCAATAACAACATAAACATCGATATTAACGACAAAAACGTTTATAACGATAATAACGGGAATAACAGTAATAACGGGTTAAAAGATAAGGATAATAACGATAACAACGTAATTAAGGACAATAACGATAATAATAGTAATAATAACGATAATAACGATAATAACTATTATAACGATAATAACGTTATTAAAGAATATTACAATGATAAGTATATTAACAATAATAACGATATTAATGTTTATAGCTTTAACAATAGTAACTAAGATAACCGTGGAATCGATAATAACGGTAATAACAATCATAACAATAATAACGGTAAGACGATAAGATCGATAATAACGACAATAACGATTATAACAAAAAAATTATTTTAACGATAATAACGATAACACTGGTAATAACGGTAATAACGATAATAACGATAATCAAGATAATTATATTAATAATATCGATAGTAAAGATAATAACAATAATAACGATAATAATGATAATATCATTAATCACGGTAATAATAATAATAATAATAACGATAATAATGATAATAACAGTATTAATAATAATAATAACGATACTATCGATAATAACGATATTAACGATAATAAAGACTATAACTATAATAACGGTAACAACGGTAATTATTTTGATAAATGTTAACGAAAATAACGATAATAACGATAACGAAAATAACGTTTATATCTGTAATAAAGATAATAACGATAATTATGTTAATAAAGATAATGACGATAATAACAATAATAACAAAAATATTATGTATAAAAGCGATAATAAGGATAATAACGATAATAACGGAAAAATAGGGAATAACGATAATAATAATAATAAATACGATATTAATGATAATAACGTTTATTACGGTAAACGGTGTTATTACCGTAAGGAATATAATGATAATAACGTTAATAAGGGTAATTACGATAACGATAATAACGATAATAATTATATATATATGTATTATAAAGTTAGTAAAGGTAATAACGGTAATAACGGTAATAACGGTAATAACTAGAATTAGGTTAATATTAATAATAATAACGATAATAACGATAATTACGACAATAAATTTTAAAAGAATAATAATTATGATAATAACGATAATATCGATAATTACGGTAATAACGGTAATAACGATAATAAAGACAATGACTTTAATGAAGGTAATAATAATAATAATGATTAACTCAATTACGATAATAACGATAAAAACGACAATAACGATCATAACGATAATAATGATAATAACGATAATAACTATAATAACAGTAATAACTATACTAACGATAATAACGATAATAACGATAACAACGATAACGATATTAATGATTATAACTGTAACAACGATAATATCCATATTAACTATAATAACGATAATAACGACAAAAATACTATTAAAAACGAAAATAACGATAATAACGATAATAACGATATTAACGTTAACAACGATAATAACGATAATAAAGTTTATAACAATATTAACGGAGACAACTGTGATAACGTTTATAAAGGTCAACGATAATAACTATAATAGGAATACTAACGCTAAGGATAATAATGATTATACCGGTAAGAACGATAATAACGTTTATAACGATAATAACGATAATAACGATAAAAAAGATAATAATCATAACAATAACGATAATACCGATAATAGCAATAGTAACGAGAATTACGACAATGATAATTATAATAGTTATAATAACGAAAATAAAGATAATAATAATAATAACCATAATAACGGTAATATTAATAGTAATAAGGGAAATATCTGTAGTTACGATAAAAACGATAATATCGATTATAACGATAATAACGATAATAACAATAATAAGGATAATAAAGATTATAATGATATTAGCGATTTTAACGATAATAACGGTAATAAGGATAATAACGATAATAACGGTGAAAACGATAATAACGATAATAACAATAATAACGTTAATAACGATAACGATAATAACAGTTATAACGGTGGTAAGGATAAGAAATGTAATAACGATATTAACGGTAATAACTATAAACGATTAAAACGATATTAAAGATAAGAACGAAAATAACGATTATATTGATAGTAACTATAATAATGATAATAACGATAATAACTATCATAATGATTATAATGATAATAACGGTATTAACGTTTATAAAAATTAACGAAAATAACGATTATACTGGTAATAAAGATATCGAAGATAATAAAAAAAATGAAGACAATAATGGTAATAACGATATTAACGATAATAACGATAAAAAGATAATAACGACAATAAAGTTTCTAACAATAATAACTATATTATCGATAATAACGATAATAACTTTTATAACGATAACGATAATAACGATAATAAAGGATTTATCTATAATATCCATAATAACGAAAATAACGATAATAATAATATTAATAACGATAAAAACGAAGCAAAGATAATAACGATAATAACGAAAATACCGATAATAACGATTATAACAATACGTACTATTTTACCTATAGTAATGATAATAACGTTTTTAACGAAAACGAAAATAACGTTATAAAGGTAATAACTATAATAACGATGACGATATTAATGGTAATAACTGTATCAACGATATTAAAGGTAATAACGATAATACCAACAATAACAATATTAGCGATAATAACGGTAATAACGGTGATAACGATAATTACAATTATAATGATAATAACGATAATAATAATAATAACAACGATTTTAACAATAATAACGATAAAGCGATGGTATAGATAATAATGAGAACAACGATAATAATATTACTAATAACGTTAATAACTATAATAACGATAATAAAGGATATAACTATAATAACCATTATAGCGATAAAAAATATAATAACGAAAATTACGACAATGACAATAATAACGAAAGTAATATTTATAACGATAATAATAATAATCATAATGATAAAAATGATAATAATGATAATAAGTTTAATATCGATAATAACGATAAAACGATAATAACGGTAATAATGATAATAACGATAATAACGATAACGATAATAAATGTTATAATGAATAATTATGATAATTACGATTAAAACGACAGTAACTATAAAACGAAAATATCGATTATAATGATGATATCGATAGTAATGAAAATAACGATAATAACTTTTAGAACGATAATATAGAAAAAATCGAGAATAACGATAATAACGATTATAGCGATAATAACGAGTATTCCAATAATATCGACAGTAACGAAAATAACGATAATAACGATAATAAGGACAATAACGATAATAATAATTTTAACGATAGTAACGAATTCAACAATAATAAATTTATAAACGATAATAATGATAACAACATTTACAACGATAACGATAATAACGGTAATAACAGTAAGAAAGATCACGATAATAATAGTAATAATAACGATAGCAACGAATAAAACGATGACATCGATAATAACGTTAATGACGATAATAATAATAATTATAACGGCCATATCGATATTAATAAAAATAACAACGGTAATAACGATAATAATGAGTGTAACAATAATAATAATAATAATACCGATAATAGTGATAATAAAGATAATAGCGATATTAATGTGGATAGCGATAATAAGATTATACCGATAATAACGATAATAACGAAAATAACGGTATTAACGGTAACAACGTTAATAAGGGCGATAAAGATAAACGATAATAACGATAATAGCGATAATAACGATAATAATAAAAATAACGGTAAAAACGGTAATGAAGATAAAATAATTAAATTAACGAGAATAACGATAATAACGATAATACGATTCTACCGGTAATAACGATAATAACAATTATAACTATAATCCCGTTGATAATGATAATAAAGATTATAACAGCAGTTACTATTTTAACGATAATTATGATAATAACGTTTATAACGTGAACGATTATAACGAAAATATCGACTATAATGATAATAAGGATAATAAAGATAATAACGGTATAAGGAATATAACGGTGTAAATGGTACCAACGGTAAGAACGGTGATAAAGATTAAAGATAAAAACGATAATAAAGATAACGATAAAATCAATTATAACGGTAATCACGATAATATCGATAATTACTTTAATAACGATAATAACGCTACTAACGATAATAAAAATAATAATAACAATAATAACAATAATAACGTTATAAAGGTTAATATCGTTAATAACGATAATCACTATAATAATAGTAATAGTAATGATAATAATTGTAATAACAATAATCATGATAAAAAATATTATTACAATAATAACTATATTAACGATATGAACGATCATAATGATTATAACGATAACAACAGTAACTATTATATCAGTTGTAACGATAATAAAGATAACGACAAAAATCTTAATAAAGATAATAACGATAATAACGAAAACAACGGTAATAGCGATAGTAACGATAATTATAATAACGATTATAACGGAAGTAAAGATAATTAAGATAGTAACGATAATATCGATATTAACGTATATAACATTAATAACGATAATATCGAACACAATAATAGCGATTATAGCGGTAATAACGATAATAACGATAAGAACGATAATAACGATATTAAAAAATATAACAATAATAACTATATTAACGATAATGATAAAAACGTTTATAACGACATCTATAATATCGACTTTAATGGTAGTAAAGATAATAAAGAATATAACGAATATTAACGAATATAACGATAATAATGATAATAACGGTAATAGCAATAATAAGGATAATAACGATAATAACGATAATAAGGGTAACGATATTAACGATTATAACGGTAGTAAAAATAACAAAGATAATAAACACGAAAACGATATAAACTATAATAACGATAACTATGATAATAAAGATAAAAAAAATTATAACTACAATAAAAATTCTAACGATAGAAACAGTAATGAACTTTATAACTATAACGATACAAACAATTAGAAAGGTAGTAGCAATAATATCGAAAATAACGATAATAACTATAATATCTATAAGGATAAAAACGATTATACCGATAATAAGGATAATATCGATAATAACGAGAATAACGATAATAATAATAATTATAGCGATAATAACGTTGTTAATGCTAATAACGATAATAGCGACAATAACGATAATAAAGATAATAACGATAACGATAACCTCGTTTATAACAGTGATAACGATAATAACGTTATTAACGGTAATAACGGTAATAATGATAATAACGATAATCACAATAATAGTAATAATAGCAAAGATAACGATAATAACGTTAATAACGATTATAACGATAAAGATAACAAGATAATAACGATAATAACGATAATAACTGCAGTAAAGATAATAAAGATAATAACGATAGTAATGATAATATTAATAGTAACGATAATAACAGTAACAACGGTAATAACGGTAATATTGATAAACGATTATAACGATTATAAGGATAATAGCGATAACGGTAACAATAACTATACCGGTAAAACGATAATAACAGTAATGACGGTATGATTGATAAAAATGACAATAACGTTAATAACGATAATAATAATTATAATAATATCAATTACGACAATAATGATAATAACTATAATAACGGTACTAACGATTATAACGATAATAACGATAATTTCTATAACGTTTATCACGGTAATAATTGAAATAACTGTAATAACGGAAATATCGGTAATAACGATAATAACGAAAATCATGATAATAATTGTAATTATAACAAATATAACGATGTAAATATTACGATAATAACGATAATAAGGAAAATAACGATGTTAACGTTATTAAGGGTAAAGATAATAACGACTAAAACAATAGTGACGATAATAGCGATAATAACAATAATAACGATTATAACGATAATAAAAATAATAATAACGATAATAACGATAATAAAGATATTAGCAATAATAATTATAATAACGAATATAACAATAATAATAATATTAATAACGATAAAAACGAAGTAAAGATAATAACGATAATAACAATACGAACTATATTAACGATAGTAACGATAATAACGTTTATAACGAAAACTAAAATAACGGTATAACGGTAATAACTATTATAACAATGACGATAATTACGGTTATAACTGTATCAACGATATTAAAGGTAATAACGATTATTCCAACAAAAACAATAATAACGATAATAACGGTAATAACGGAGATAACGATAATTACAATAATAACGATAGTAACGATTATAATAATAATAAAAGCCATTTTAACGATAATAACGATAAAGCGATAATATGGATAATAACGAGAATAACGATAATACTATTAACAATACCGAAATAACGATAATAAATATAAAGACGATAATAACGATAATGATGATAATAGCAATAATAACGATTATAACGATTATAACGATAATGATTCTAATAATATCGAAAATAATGGTAGAATCTTTAATAACGGTAATACCGATAATATCAACAATAACGATAATAATAATAATAATAACGATAATAACTAAGCTAAAGATATCAACGACAATAACGATAATGACGATAATAAAGGTAATGGCGATAATAATGATAACAGCGATAATAACAATAAAAACGACAATAACGATAGTAATAATAATAAGAACGATAATAACGCTAGCGAATATTATAACGGTAATATTGACAATAACGAGAACAACGATAATAACAATAATAACAACGATAATACCGATGATAAAGATAACAACGAAGATTACGATAATAAATATAATAACGATAACAACCATTATAACGATTATAACGATAATAATGATAATAACGATAAGAATAAAATAATAACGATAAGAATAAAATAATAACGATAATAACGATATTAAGGATAATATCGATAATAAAAATAATTACAATTATAACGATAATAACGATAATAAAGATAATAAAGTTTATAATGATAATAATGATAACAACGAAAATAACGACAATAACTATTATAACTATAATAACGACAACGATAGTAACGATTATATCGGTTATCACGAAAATAACAATATAGCGATAATAAAGATAATAACGAGAATAACGTCAATAATAATAATAATAATACTGAAGATCATAACGATATTAAATATAATGACGATAATAACCATAACAATGATAACAGCGAAACTAACAACAATAACGATAATAACGATAACAATAATAATAATAACGATACTAACGGTAGAAACTATTATAATCGTAATATTGATATAATCGAGAATAACGATAATAAACATTATACCGATAATAACAATAATAACGATAATAACGGTTAAATTGCTAATAACTATTATAACGATAATAACGATAAAAACTATATCAACTATTATAACGATAAAAACGATAAGATTAATAATAATAACGATTATAACGACAATAACGGTAATAATTGTTATAATAACGATAATTACGATTATAACGATAAAAACGACAATAACGAAAATAATAATCGCAATAATAGCGAGAGTAACGGTAATAACGATTGTAACTATAATAATAATAATAATATCTATAATAACGATAATAACGATAATAGCGATAATAGTGTCAAAAACGATATTACTATATTAGTAACTATAATAATAATAATAATAATAAAAATAACGATAATGACGGTAATAAGGATAATAAAAATAAAATCATTAATAACGACCATAATAATAATAATAATAACGATAAATACCAGAATATCAATAATAACAATAATAAGCATCATAATGACTATAACAATAATTACGATAATATAGATAACGATAATAACGATAATAACGAAAATAACGATAAGAACGGTTATAACGATAATAAAGATAATGACGATTATACTGGTATTAACGATAATAAGAATAATAACAATAATGATACAGTTAATAACGATAATAACGGTAACACAGATAATAACGATTATAACGATAATGACGATAGTAATGAATATGACGACATTAAAAATAATAACGATTATAACATTAATAAAGATAATAATAATATTAAGAATAAAATCGATATAAACGATAATTACGATAAGAAGATAAGGACGATAATAACGATTATTACGACAATAAGGATAAAAAAAATTAACTGTAATAACGATAAGGTTAATAATAATTATAACAGAAATAACGAATATAACGATACTAACAATACTAATAATACTAATAATGATAATAGCGATATTAAGAGTACTAATAACGATAATAACGACAATAACGATAAAAACTATAATAACGATTATAAGGAAAATGTCGATAATAACTTCTATAGCGGTAATAACGATAATAACTATAATAATGATAATTACAAGAATAACTATAATAATTATAATAATAATAATAATAACGGTAATAACGATAATAACGATAATAATAATAATATTAACGATAAAAACGGTAGTAAGGATAATAAGGATAATAACGAAAATAATGTTAATACCGATATTAGCGATAATAACGATAATAACGATAAGGCGATAAGAACGATAACAGCGTTATTAACGACAATAACGATAATAAAGATAAAAACCATATTAAGGATAAAGATATTAACAATTATAACTGTAATAACAATAAAAAAGATAATATCTGTACGTATAATAATAACAACAATAATAAACAAAAAAAAGATAAAAACGATAATAACGAAAGCAACGACAATACCGATAATAACTACTATAACGATAATAACGATAATAACGATAATAATAATAATAATAACGATAATAACGATTATAAGGATAATAACCATTATAACGATAACGATAATAACGGTCAAAACGGTATAACCAATATAAAGGTAATAACGATAATAACGATAAGATGATAAGGACGACATTAACGATAATAGCGATAAAAACGGAAATAACGATAATAACGGTAATAACGACAATGGCAATAATAACATTTATTACGATAATAATAATAACGATAATATTGATTAAACCGAAAATAACGATAAGACGATAAGTACGATATAAATGATAATAACGGAAATAACGATACTAATAATAATAATAACTATAGTAACGATAATAACTACTATAACGATAATAACGATAAAAACGCAAATAATAATAATAACGATAATAACGATAATAACGTTAATAACGATAATAACGTTAATAACGATAATAACGATAATAACGACAATAGCAATATTAGCGATTATAACTTTAATAACGTTAACGTCAATAACGATTATTACAGTAATAACGATAGTAACGATTATAATAGTAATAATAACCCTAATAAAGATAATAATAACGATAATAAATATATTATCGATAATAAAGAACATAACGATAGTTACTATTATAGAGTTAATAACAATATTAACGATAATAATGGTCATATCGACAATAATAATATTAATGACGATAATAACGATAATAAGAATATTAACGATAATAAAAATTATCACGTCAACAACGAAAATATTGATAATTGCAATAATACGATAAGAACGATAATGACGATAATAATAAAGATAATAACAATATAACGATAAGAACGATATTAACGATAATAACGGTAGTAAATATTATAACCATAAAAACGATAATAAGGATAATAAACGTAATTATAGCAATAATAATAACAATAACAGTAATAACGGTGAAAACGATAATAACGTTATTAACGATAATAACTGTAATAACGGTAATAACAATAATAACGATAATAAGAATAATAACGATAATAATGATAATAACGATATTAAAGATAATAACGTTGTCAACCCTAATAATAATATTAAGGATAATCAGGATAATAACATTTATAACGATATCGATTATAACGATTATAACGGTAGTAACGGTAAGAATGAAAATAACGATTATAATGATAGTAACGTTAATAATGATAATAACGTAAATAACTATTATATCGATAATAACGATAACAAAGGTAATAACTGTTATAAAGTCTAACAATAATAACTATAATAACGATAATAACTCTAAGGATAATGACAATAATTGCGGTAATAACGATAATAAAGATAATAGCATTAATAATTATAATATCGATAATAATGATCATAAAAATAATAATAACGATAATAAAGATAATATCGATAATAACGATAATAATGATTATAAGGATCAGAAGATTAAAAGGAAAATAACGGTAATAACGAAAATTACGACAACAACAGTAACAACGTTAATAAATTTAATAACGATAAAAATATTAATAAAAAAGATAATAATTGATTATAATGACAATAACGGTATTAAGGATAATAACGATAATAACGGTATTAACGATAATAAATATAATAGCGATAAAAACGAAAACTACGATTATAATGATAATAACGATAATAACGATAATATCTGTAATAAATATCATAAAGATAATAACGGTATCAACGGTAATAACGATGATAAAGATTAACGATGATAACTATAATAGCGATAATAAGGCTAACGATAATAACGATTTTATCGATAATAACGATATTAAAGATAAAAACGATTATATCGGTAATAATGATTATAAGGTTAATAACGATCATAAAGATAATAACGATAATATCGATAATAAAGTTTATAACGATAATAACGATAATAACGATAATGAAGATTGTAACGATAATAACGATACTAGTAATAATAATAACGATAATAACGATATTAACGATAATAACTATAATAAGGGTAATTACGGTAATAACATGAATAAAGATAATAACGAGAGTAACAATAATACTATAATAACGATATTAACTACATCTATAATAACTGTTATAACGGTTTGACGATAATAACGGTAATAATATCTGTAACGATAATTAAGATCATAACATTAATAACGAAAATATTATTAATAATACCTACGATGAAATAACGATAATAGCGATATTAACGGTACTACCAAGAATAACGATAATAACGATTACGATAAATATGGTTATAGCGGTAATAACGATAATAATGGTACAAACTGTAATAACGATAATAACGATAATATTGATAATAATAGTACTAATAACGATAATAACGTTAATAATGATAATAACGTTAATGACGAGAATAATGATAAGAAATTAGTACGATAATAACGATAATAATGGCATTAAAGATGCTGTGGATGATAAGTGTAATGAAGATAAAGATAATAACTGTTATGACTGTAATAACGATAATAACAATAATAAAGTTACTAATAATAATAATAACGATAATAAGGATAATAACGATTATAACGATTAGAACAATGACAATGTTAATAACGATTATAAAGAATAACGATTAAACTATAATTACGATAATAACGATAATAGTGATAATAAAAACAATAATAAAGATAATAACGATAATAACGGAAATAATGATTTTAAGGTTAATAACGATAATGTCGATAATAACGATAATAACGGAAATAACGACTTTAACAATAATAACGACAATAATATTAATGACGCTAATGATATTATTTATAAGGATAAAAACGATAATGACGATAATAACAATATTAAAGATTATAACGATATTAAAGATATAACGATAATAAAGATTCTAACGATAATAACGATAATTATCTATATTATCGTTGACAAAGATAATAACGATAAACATTCTAAAGATTATAACAGTAGTAACTCTAATAAAGATACTAGCGATAATATCGGTAATAACAATAATAACGATAATAACGAAAATAACGATTATAACTGTAATAAAGGTAAAGCGACGATAACGATAATAACTATAACGATAACAACGTTTATAACGTTTATAATTATTATAACGATACTAACGATTATGTCGTTAATAACGGTATCAATGTTAATATCGTTAATCACGATAATAATAAAAATAATATTATCAATAACGATAATAAAGTTATTAATGATAATAATGATAATAATGATAACTATAATTTCGATAATAACTGTTGTAACGATAATAAAAATAATAACGATTGTAACGGTAATAACAATAAGAACGATAAAAACGAAAATAACGATAATAATGATAATAACCATAATAACGATAACGATAATAAAGATTATAACGGAAATATAGATAATAACGGTAATAACGATAGTAGTGATAAAAACGATATAACGATAATAGTAATAATAATAATAATGATAATAAAAATAGCGATAATGACGATAATAAGGAAAATAAAAATAATATCATTAATAACGAAAATAATGATAATAACGAAAGTAACTGTAAAAACGATATCGATAATAACAATTATAGCGGGAATAAGGATTATAACGATATTAACGATACTAATAATAATAATAACGATAATAACGATACTAATAGTACAAATAACGATAATAACGATAACAACGATAAAATCGATAATAACGATAATAAAGGAAAATCGATTATAACGATATTGACGATAATCACGATAATAAAGATTATAACGATAACGATAATAACAGTCAAAACGGTATAACAATAATAACTGTAATAAAGATAATAACGACAAGACGATAATAATAGTAATAAAATCGATAAAAATGATAATAATAACGATAATAACAATACCAACGGAAATTATGATAATAACGATAATAACGATAAAAAAGAAATTACGATAACAGTAATAATTATAGTTAAAATAATAATAGTAATAATAACGGTAATAAAGATAATAATGATAATAATGATATCAATAATAATAATAGCGATAGTAACAGCAATAGCGATAAAACGATAACGACAATAACGATTACAATGGTAATAACGATAGAGACGATAATAACGAAATAAATAATAATGATAACGATATTAACAACAAAACGATAATAACGTTAATAATAATAATAATATCGATATAAAGGATAATATTAACGATAATATCTATAACAACGGTAATAATGATAATAAGGATAATAACGATAATTGCGATAAAAACGATTGTAACGGTGATAGTAATAAAGATAGTAACATTAATAATATTAATAACGAAAAAGTTGATATTAAGGATAATAACGATAAAAACGTTCGTAACAATAATAACGGTAATATCGATAAGTACGATAATATCGCTAACAACTATAATAACGATAATATGGATAAAAACGATTATAACGTTAATAACGAAAATAATAGTAATAATAACAATGGTAACGATAATAACGATAATTACTGTAATAACGGTAATAACAATAGTAAGGATAAGACGATATGGACGATAATAACAATAATGACGGTAATAACGATATTAAAAATAATAACGATAATAACGATATAAACGATGAAAATAATTATAATAATGATAAAACCGATACTAACGAAAATGTAACCATAATAACAATTATAACGATAATAACAATAACAACGATAATAATAATATTAATAACAACAATAACGAAAAAAGCAGTAATAACGATAATAACGATTATTACGATAATAATAATAATAATAACGATAACAAAAGTAAATCTGTAATAACGATAACAACGAAAATAACGATAATAACCATGATAATAATAAAAATAACAATAATAACGATAACAAAGAAAATAACGGTAATTACGATAATAAATGAAATAACGAAAATAAAGATAATAACCATGATAATAATAAAAATAACGATAATAACGATAACAATGAAAATAACGGTAATTACGATAATAAATGAAATAACGAAAATAAAGATAATAACTATAATAGCGATAATAACGTTTATAACGATAATAACGATTATAACGATAATAACGATTATAACGACAAAAAAGATAATAATAATAATAAAAACAATAATGCCAATAATAACGATAATATCGATAATATCGATAATAACGATGATAATGATAATAACGATAATAACGATAATAACGGTAATAAATATAATAACGATAATAACGGTAATAAAGATAAAAACGATAATAATGATTATAACGATAATAAAGATAATTGCGAAATAAAGATAAATATAAAAATTATAGAGATAATAACGAAAATAACGATTATAATGGTAATAACTATAAGAACGATAATAACGATAAACACCATAATAATAACAATAATAACGATAATAACAATAATAAGGATAATAACGATAATACAGATAATAACGATAATTATAATAATAGTAGCGATAATATCGATAATAACGAAAATCACTATAATAACGGTAATTAAGATAATTACGGTAAATTCGAGAATAATGATAATAACACTAATAATAAAGATAATAACGATAATGACGGTAAAAACGATAATAAAACATAATAACAGTAATTACGATAATAGTGATAATAATTATAACAATGATAATAAGGGTAATAACGATAATAACGTTAATAACGCTAGTAACGATAACAAAATATTAACGATGATTACCATAATGACAATAACAAAGATCATGACGATAATAAACATAATAACGATCATAACGATTATGCCGATAATAACGAGAATAATGATAATATCGATTTTAACGATAATAACGGCAATAACGAAAATAAACGTAATGACTATATTAACGATAATTACTATAAAAACGATAAAAACGATAATAACGTTAATAGTAACGATAATTCCGATAGTAAAGATTATAACGATAATAATAATAATAACAATAATAACAATAATAATAATAATAAAGGAATTAACTTTAATTATCGCAATAACGATGCTAACGATAATAATAATGGTAATATTAATGAAAAAATTATAACGATAACTGTAGTAACGTATAAAATAAATAATAATGCAAATCATAATAATAATGACGATAATAACGATAGTAACGATAAAAATAATCAAAATGAGGATAATAAAGATAGTAACGATAATAAAGATAACAAAGGTAATAACGATAATAACAAGAACAATAACGATCAGAGCGATAATAAAAATATGAATAACCTTATTATCGATAATAAATGTAATAACAATAATAACGATAATAATGACAAAATAGATTATTACGATTATAACGATAATAACGATAATAATAATAAGTATACCGATAATAGCAATAAAAACGATATTAAAGACAAAATAAATAAATATAAATATAATAACTATAACGAGTATAACGTTTATAACGTTAATAACGATATTAACGATAATAACGGTAACAACGATATGAACGATAATAATAAAATAATAATGATGATAACGATAATAACAAAAATAACGGTAACAAAGATAATATTGAAAACGGCGATAATAAAGGTAATAACGATGGTAGTGATGTTAGCGATAGGAACGATTTTAAGAATAATAAGGGTAATAAAGTTAGTAACGTTAATAACTATAATAACGGTAATAGCGATAATTACGATAATAATAATAATAAAAATAATAACGCTAATAACGATAATAACTTTAATAATGATAATAACGTTAAAAACGATAATAATAAATGTAATAATAATAATAACGATAATAACGATTAAAACTTTAATAACGATTATAAAAATTATATCGATAAGAATGTTAATAGTAATAATAAAAACGATAATAACGATAATAAGGATATTATAGAAAAAATAATAACAATAATAACATAAATAACAATAACGAAAATAACGTTTATAACGGTAATAACGATTGTTATATTAATAACGATAGTAAAGAAAATAATAATATTAATAAAGAAAATTACGAAAACAGCAATAATTACAATAAAAAACGATAATGACGATAATAACGATTATAACTACAATAACGATAATAACGATAATAACCATATTAATAATAATAATAGCGATAATAGTAGTAATGAATGTAATAACGATAATAACATTAATAACGATTATGATGATAATAATAGTAAAAATGATAATAATAATAGTAATAACGATAAGAATGATAATAACGGTAATAATGATAATAAGGATTATAACGATAATAATAATAATAATATCGATTATAAAGGTAATAACAGTAATAACGATAAGAACGTTAAAAGCGATGACAATGATAATAATAATAAATACGATAGATACGATATTAACGATAATAATGATAAAAATATTAATAATAACGATAATAACGATAATTACGGTAATTACGGTAATAACGGCATTAAGGATAATAACGATAACAACGAAAATAACGATAATAACCATAATAATAATAAAAATAACGACAATAACGATAACACAGAAAATAACGGTAATTACGATAATAAATGAAATAACGAAAATAAAGATAATAACTATAATAACGAAGAGAGCGATTATAACAATAATAATGATATTAACGATAATTAAGTTAATAACTATATTAACGATAATAAAGGAAATAATAAAAATAAACATAATTCCAATAATAACGATAATAACGATAGTTACGATATTGACAATAATAAAGGAAATAATAATATTAATAACGATGATAACGATAATTATGGTAATGAATTTAATAACGTTAATAACGATAATAACGAAAATAACGAAAATAGAAATAATAACGGTCATTACGATAACAACGATAATAACGATAATTATAATAATAGTAACGACACTAAAGATAATAACGGTAATAACGATAATAACGGTTAGGACGATTATATCGATAATAAAGATAATAACGATAAAAACGATAATAATAGTAACGATAATAACGAAAATAAAGATAATGACTTTAAAAACGATAATACTAACATCAATAACGATAATAACGGTAATAACAGTAAAAACGATAATAACAATGATAACCGTAATAACTAAAATTATAATAATAATAAAAAAATAACGATAATAACTACAATTAGGATCACAACGATTATACCGATAATAACGAGAAGACCGATAACATCGTTTATAACGAAAATAATTGTAATAACGTTACTAAGGTTAATCGCGTTAAAAACGTTAACGACGATAATATAAAAAAAATCGATAATAAAGATAATAACGATAATAACGCCAATATTGATAATAATATGGATTATAACGATATTAACGTTAATAATCATAATAACGTCATTAATTATAATAACATTAAAACGATAAGAACGTTAATTGCGATAGTAACGATAATACCGATAATAACGGTAAGAACGATAATAATAACGGCAATAACGATTATAATTATAATTAAGGCAATAACACTAATAACGATAACAATGATAATAACGATAATTACGGTAATGCCGATAATAGCGATTTTAACGATAATAAAGATATTAACGCTAATAACAGTAATAACGATATTAACGATATTAACAAAAATAATGCGAATAAACATAATAACAATGTAACATAATAACAATAACAATAATAGTAATATTCATTGCGATAATAACGATATAACGGTAAAAACGATAATAACGATAATAAGTATAATAACAATAAACACGGAAGTAATAATATTAACGATAATAACGATAATAACTGTAATAAAGATAACAACAATAATAACCAAAATAACGATGATAACGATAATAACAGCAATTAATGAAATAACGATAATAGCGGTAATAATAATAATAATAACGATAATAGCGATAATGTCGATAATAACGACAATAACGATAATAACGATTACTATAATCACGATAACGATGATAACGTTCATAACTTTATAACGATAATAACGAATACAAAGATAAGAACGATAATAATAATATTAATAATGTGGATAATAATGATAATTATGGTAATAACCATAATAACCATTATAAATATAAAATCGATTATAACGATAACAACTATAGTATAGAAAATAACGCTAATAACGATAGTAACGATAATAACAATATTAACGATAATAACGATTATAACTATAATAACGATAGTTGCCGTAATAACGTTAATAACGATAATAATAATAATAAAGACGATAATAACGATAATAACGCCAATACCGATAATAGCGATATAACGATAATAATGATAGTAACCATAATATCGACAATAATTATAAAAACTTTAATAACGATGATAACGATTATAACGGTAATAATAATAATAATAACGATAATAACGATATTAATTGTAATAACTATAATAACGATGATAACGATAATATCGATAATACCGACAATAAAGGAAATTACGATGACGATGTCAATTACGATTGTATTGATAATAACGATAACAATAATAATAATAAAGATAATAACGATAATTACACAAATAACGATAATGACGATAATAACGATAATAACGGTAAAAACGATAATAACATTTATAACGATAAAAACGATCTTAATAAGAATTATAACGATTATGAGGATAACATCAGTAATAACGATAATTTCGATAATAACGAAAATAACGATAATAACGTTAGTTTCGATAATAACGATAATAGCGATCTTGACGATAATAATAATAATAATAACGATAATGACGATAATAACTGTAATAACGATAATAACGATAATAACGATTATATCGATAATAATGCTAATATTAGTAATAAAAACAGAAACAACGGTAATTATGATTATAACTAGTGTAACGATAACATCGATTATAACGATAATAATAATTATAATATGGATAATAGCGACAAAAAAGAAAATATCGATTATTATGATAAAATCGAAAATGAAGATAATAACGATAATAACTATAATTACGATCACAACGATTATACCAATAATAACGAGAATATCAGTAATATCAATAGTAACGATAAGAACGATAATAACGAAAATAACTGTAATAACGGTAATAACGATAATAAAGATAAAAATTATTATAACGATAATATCAATAATATCGATAATAAAGATAATAACGAGAATAACGAGAATATCGAATAATAATAAAGATAATAACAATAATAACGTTAATAATGATAATAACGATAATAACGATAATAAAGAAAATAACGATAATAACAATAAGTACGATAATATTGATGATAACGGTAATTACAGTACAAATAACGAAAATTACACTAATAACGATTATAACGATAAAAACGATAATAGCGGTTGTAACGATAATAACGAAAATATACACAACAAAAATAATAATATCGATAATGACGATAGTAACGAAAATAACGATAATAAGATAAGATAAGAACGATTATAACGATAAGAACGATTATAACGATAATAACGATTATAACGATACGAACGATAATAACGAAGATAACGATATATATCGATAATAACGATTATAATGATAATGATATTAAAGATTGTGACGCTAGTAACGATGATGAAGATAAAAACTATAATAAATGTAATAACGAAAATGACGATAATAACGATAATAACGATAATAACGATTATAAACGTAGAATCGATATAAACGAAAATAACGATAATAATGATAATAACGGTAATAACGTTTATAGCGAGAATAACGATTATAACGTAAATAACTGTAACGAGGGTATAACGGTAATAAAGATTAACGATAATAACGATTATAACTATAATAATGATAACTATAATAACATTAATACCGGTAATAAAGATAATAACGTAAATAACGATAATAATAATAATAATAACGATAACAAAGATAATTAGGAGAATAACTATAAGAACAATAATAATAATTATAATATCTGTAATGGCGATAATAAAGGTAGTAACGACAATAACGATAATAACGATAATAACGATAATAACGAAAATATTTGAAATAATAACAATAATAACTAGTATAATGATAATAACAATTTTAACGATAATAACTGTAAAACGAAATCAACTATTAATACGATAATAAAGACAATAACTGCGATAAAGATAATAACGATAATGAGTATAATAAAGACAATAAAGGTAATAAGGATAAAAACAATAATAACGATAATAAAGACATTAACGGTTATAACGATTATAACGGTAATAACGATAATAATAGTAATAATAAAAAAATAATAATAAAAATAATATTAATAATTATAAAAATGAAAATATTAACAATAATGATGACATTAATAACTGTAATAACATAATCGATAAGAACGATAAGAACGATAATAAAGATATCTACGATAATAACGATTATAAAAATAACAACGATAATAACGGTAATTAACAAAATATTATCAACAATAATATTATTATTTATAACAATAATAATAATAATAATAACATTAACGATAATAACGAAAACAATAATGATAACTATGATGAAGGTAATAACGATAATAACGATAATAACGATAATGACGATAATACCAATAATTACGATAATGACGATGACAACTAAAACAAAGATAATAAAGATTCTATCGATAAAAACTGTAATTAACATAATAATATTATTAACAATAATATTATTAATAATAACAATAATAATAACAATAATAACTTTAGCAATAATAACGAAGATAACAATGACAACAATGATGAAGTTTTTAACGATAATAACGATAATAACGATAACAACGATGAGAAATATAATAACGACCATAACGATAATGACGATAATAACGATAATTACGATAATGACGATGATAACGAAAATAAAGATGATAAAGATTATAACGATTATAACGATGATAACTATTAGAACAACTATAACGACAATATCGGTAGTAACGATAATAATAATACTAATAACTATAATGACGGTAATAACGATGATTTCGATAATAATGTTGATAACGGTATTAACAATAATAACAATAATATTGATAATAAAGAATATAACGTTAATAACAACAATATTGATAATAAGGATTATAAAGATAAAGACGATAATAGAGATAAAATGAATAATGATAATAATAATAATAATAATAATACATTAATGACGATAATAAAGAAGATGACGATAATAACTATTATAAAAATAATAATAATAATAATAACAAAAATTACAATAATAAAAATAATGACAACACCAACGATAATTACTGTTATAACTATAATAATAATATTAACGTAAACAACGATAATACCGAGAATAACGATAATAACGATAATAATAATAATAGCGATAAAAACGATAAAAATTATTATATCGATAATAATAAAAATAATAAGGTTATTAAAGATATTAACGAGAATAATGATCTTAGTGAATATAACCATAAAACGATTATAACGTTAATAACAGTAATTATGAAATTAACGAATATAACAATATTAATGAAATAACTATAACAACAATAAAGATAATAACGATTATAACGATAATAATAATAATAACGGTACTACCGATAATAAGAATGGTACAAACGATAATATCGATTATAACGAACATTACGATAATAACGATAAAGACATTATTAACGTTAATAGCTTTATTAATAATAATAATAACCATAATATGGATAATAACAATAGTGAAGATAATAACGATAATAACGCTAATGACGATAATAACGATAAGACGATTAGAACGTAATAAAGATAATAACGACAATAAGGACAATAACGTTAATGACGGCTATATCGATAGTAACGTTTGTAACGTTAGTTACGATAATGATGATAAAGGCGATAACGATAATAACGGTTATAACGTTAAAAATGGCAATAAATATAATAACAATAATAACGTCAATAATAAACATAATAAAGTTAATAACGATTATAACAATATTAACGCAAGTAATGTTAATTATAGAGATAATAACTATAATGAAGATAATAACGATATTATTTATAATAACTATAATAACGATAAAAACGATACTAATAATATTAATGGCGATAATAACAATAATAACGATAACAACGATAATAACTTTAATATCGATAATAACGATTATAACTGTAATAACAATTATAACGATATGAACGATAATAACGAAATAAAAGAAAATAAACATAAAAACAATAATAACGTTAATAATAATAATAATAACGATAATAACGATAGTAACGATATTTCAAATAATACAGCAAATAATAATATTAATAATGATAATAACTATAATAACTGTAATGAATATAATATGGTTAATAAAGATAATAACGATAATAATGTAATAACGATCATAACAATAATAATAATAATAACGATAATAACTATAATATCGGTAATAAAGATAATGACGACAAAGAAGGTAAAAACGATAATAATATTAATAATACGAAAATAACGATAATAACGGAAATAACGATAACAACGATTATAACGTTAATGACAATAATAACGACAATATCAATATTAATAAGAATAATAACGTTAATACCGGTAATAACGATATTTACGATAATAACGATAATAACGGTAATAACAATAATAATGATAAGACGATATGAGCGATAATAACAATAATTAGGTTTTTATCGATATTACGACAATAACGATTATAACTATAAGAACAATAATAATATTAATAATAATAAAAATAATAATGATAACGTCAATAACATTTATAACGATAATAGCGATATCACCGTATACAACGATAATAACGAAAGTAACGGAAATAACGATAATAAGGATAATAACGATTATAACGTTATTAACAGTAAAAACGATAATACAGATAATTACTATTATAACGATAATAACGATAATAACAAGTTTAACGACAATGACGATAATAATATTAATAATAACAATAATAACGATTAAAACGATAATGATAATAATTATAACGATAAGAACGATAATAAAGATAGTAACCATAATAAAAATAAAAACGATAATAACGTTAACAATAATAATAATAAAATAGATAATGAATATAAAAATGATAATAACGATAATTTCAGTCATAACGATTATAACGATAGTAACAATTACGACGAATATAACGATAGTAACAATAATAACGATAAAAGAGTTAATAAAGTTTATAATAATAATAATAACGATAAACAATAATAACGATAAACAATAATAACGATAATAGCGATAATAACGATAATAACTATAATACCGAAGACGAAAATAACGATTAAATGGTAATAACGATTATAACGATAATCACGATAATAATAATAATAATAAGGGTAACATCGGTAATAACGATAAAAAAGATAATAGCAATAATAACGATAATTACGTTAGGACGATAATAAGGTTTATACCAGTAATAACGATAAGACGATAAGACGATAAGAGCGTTCATAACGAAAACAACGACAGTAACGATATAACGGCAGTAACGATACTAATAATAATAATAACGATAATGTCGATTATGACGGTAATAAAGATAATAACGATAACAACGGTAATAACTATAACAACGATAATATAGATAAAAACTATTATAACTACAAAAAGGATAATAGGGATAATAACAATAATAACATTCATTATAATAATAATAACGGTAATAACGATAACCAGTATAAGAAAAAAATTATAAAGATAATAACACTAATAATAACAAAAATTCCTAATAACGATAATAACCACAATAACGAAAATAACGATAATAACAATAATAACTATAACGAAAATAACGATAATAAAGATAATAAAAATAGTATATTTAACAACGGAATAATAATAAAAATATCAATAACGATAATAACTATAATAACAATAAAAATGATAATAACGATGAGACGACAAGGCAGATAATAACGATGAGACGACAAGAAAGATAATAACGATAATAACGTCAATAACGATAAAGATAATAAAGAATATTACGATAATAACGATAATAACGATAATTAAAATTCTAACAATAATAGTAACTATAATAGCGATAATAACGAAAATAACGGTAATATTGATAATAACGATAATAACGACAACGACGATAATAACGATAATAACTATTATATTTATAATATCGATAATAATGAGTATAAATATAATAACGGTAATAACTATAATAATGATGATAAAGATAATAACGCTAATTACGTTAGTATCGATAATAATAATAATAATAACGTTAGCAATGATAATGACGATATTAACTGTAATAACGGTTATAACGATAATAAAGATAAAACCTACAACAACGATTCTAACAATTATAACGGTAATTACGATAATAACGATAATAAGGATAAGGATAATAACGATTAGAACGGTAATAAAGATTATAACGATAATATCGATAATAACGATAATAACGTTATTAACGAAAACAACGATAATAATAATACCAATAATAATAATAACGAGAATAACTATAATAAAGATAATAACGAAAAAACTGTAATAACGATAACAAAGGTAATAACGGTAATAAAGGTAAGAAGGTAATAACGATAATAATTATATCGATAATAACGATAATATCGGTAATAACGATAATAGCGATTGTAAAGATATCGGTAGTAATGATTATAACGGTAAAAACGGTAATAACGATAATAACGATAATAACAATAATAACGACTATAAAGATAATAACGATTACAAGAATAATAACGATAATAACGAAAATAACGATAATAACGATAATAACGATAATAACGATTACTATAATAGTGGTAACGATAGTAACGGTAATAGCGATAATAACGACAATAACGATAATAACGGTAACTTTAATAACGATAACGATATTAACGAGTATAACGGTAATAATGATAATAACGATAATAACGATAATATATATATTAATGTCTATAAAAATAATAACTATATTAATATAATTACGATAATAACGTTTATAATTTTAAGGATAATAACGATTATAGCCCTAGTAACGATAATGACGAAATTATCGATTATAGTGATAATAACTATAATAACGATAACAACGGTTATAACGATAATAACGTTAACAACGGTAATAACTTTAATAATGATTAACGAAAAAAACGACAATAACTCTAATGTTAATAACGATTATACCGGAATTAATGATAATAACAATAATAAAGATAATAACGGTAATAGATAATAACGATAATAACGATAATAAAGATAAAAAGGGTAATAACGATAATAACGGTATTAACGGTAACGAAAATAACGATTATACGATAATAAAGATAATAAAGGTTATGACGATATTAACGATAATAACTGTAATAATGGTAAAAAAATTAAAAATGATAACTACGGCAATAACAATAAAAAGATAAAAACGATTATAACAATAATAACGATAACGATAAAAACATTTATAACGGTAGTAACGATAATAAAGATAATAGCGATAATAACGGTAATAACGATTATAACGATAATAATGATAATAACGGTAATAACGCTAAAAACGATAATTACGATAGTAACGATAATTACGATAATATCGAAAATAACGATAATGGAGACAACGATAATAGCGATTAAAATGGTAGTAACGATAATTTAGGTAATAAGGGTAATAACGGAAGGATCGATAAAAACGATAATAACGATAATAATCATAATAACGTTTGTAACAATAATAATTGTACGAAACATAACTATGATAATATGGCCTGTAACGATAGTAACGGTAACAACGATATTAAGGGTTACAAGGATTAACGATAATAAGGATAATAACGATAATAACGATAATTACTATTATAATGAGAATAAGGATAATAATAAGAATAATAAAGATAATAATAATAACACAGATAATGCCGATAATATTCATAATAAAGATAACAACGTTAATATAAATAATAATAATAATTACAACGGTGATATGTATAACAACTAAAATAACGATAATAACGATTATAACGATAAAAATGTTAATACCAATAATAATTATAATAATAATGATAATTACAATAAAAACGATATTAACGATAATATCTATAAGATTATATGAACGATATTAATGATAATAACAATAATAACGATAATAACGATAAGGATAATAACGGCAGTAACGATAATACCTATTATAATAATAATAACGATAGTAACGATAATAACGGAAATACAAATAACAATAAGATAATAAAGATATTAACGGCATTAACGGTAATAACGATAATAACGATAATAACGATAATAACGATAATAATAGTAATAACGATAATAATAATAATAATAACGATAATAACAATAATAAAGGTAATAACGACAATATCAATAATAACGATAATAACGATGATAATAATAACAATATGATAATTACGATAATTACAATGAAAAAGATAATGATAATTACGATAATAAGGTTAAAAACGAAAATATATATTATAACGGCAATAACGATAATATCGATAATAACGGCAATAAAGATGATAATAATAAAAATAAAGATAATTTCGATAATAACGATAGTAACGATTATAACGATAATAAATGTCATAAGGAAAACGATAATAAAAATTATAACGGAAATAACTATAATAACCATAATAACGATACTGAAAATAATAATAAAGATAAAACGATAATAAAGAAAATTGCGACAATAACGATAATAACATTAATAACATCAATAATGATGAAAATAATAATTTTAACGATGAAGACGATAATAAAGCTAATATCGATAATAAAGAATATAAAGGAACTAACGGTAATAACGATAATAAAGATTCTAATTATAATAACAAAAATAACGATATTAATGAAGCAGATAATAAAGGTTATAACGGTAATAATAATAATACTGGTAATAACGGTAATAACGATAATAACTATAATCGCTAATAAATAATTACGATAATAATGAAAATAACGATAATGACGATAATAGCGATATTAACGTTAATAATTCTAATAGCGATAATAAAAATAATAATAACGATAATAATGATAATAACGATTGTAACTATAGTAACGATTAAAACGATAAAAATATTAATAACGAAAGTAGCAATAATGACGATAGTAACGTTAACAACGGCAACAACGATAATAACTATTATAATGATAATAACGATAAAAACGATATTAATGATTTTAACGGTATAATAATAATAAAAAATATAATAATAATAATAACGTTAATAACGATATTCACGATAACAATAATAACGATTATACTGGTAATAACGATAATATCGATAATTACGATAATGATAATAATAATGACGATAATAACGACAGTAACGATAATAACAATAAGAACGATAACGATAATAATGAGAATAACGGTTACAAAGGTAATAACGATAATCACGATATTAATAATAATAATAACGATAATATCGGTAATATCGATAAAAAAGATAATAACAATAATTACGATAAAAACGATAGGACAGTAAGAACTATTAAAACAATAATAACGACAATAACAATAATAACGTCCATAATAATAATAATAACGATAACTACGATAATAAAGATCATAACGATAAAAACGATAATAACGATAATAAAGATAATAATAACGATAATAACTATAAGAAGGAAAATAACGATTATAACGATTATAACGATATTAAGTGTAATAACAAATATAACGAAGATAACGATATTTACGATAATAACTACAATAACGGTAATAACGATAATAACGATTATAGCGATAATAACGATAAAATCGATAATAAACATAATTACTATTATAACGATAATAACGGTAATAACGATAATAACGCAATAAAAATAATAAAAATAATAACAACGATCCCAACGATAATAATAATAATAACGAGCATTACGATAATTATACATATACTTGTGATAATAACGATTATACAGTTGATAACGATAATAAAAATATTTACGATAATAACGGTAATAATGATAACAATTATAATAACAATTATAGCAATTATAACTACAATTACACTAATAACGGTAATAACGATAATATCGATAATAACTATAATAAACACAATAATATCGATAATAACCAGAAAAATGATAACGATAAAAAAGATTATAAGGATAATAAGGATAATAACAATAGTAACGTTAAGACGATATGAACGAAAATAACTATAATTGTGGTAATAAAAGTAACAACGATTATAACGATATTAACGATAATAACCATAATAAAGATAATTACTATTATAGCGATAATATCGATAATAACAATAATAACGATATTAACGAAAATAACTATAACAAAGAAATAATAACGATAATGACGATTATAACGATAATAATAATAATAATAACGATAAGGACGATAATAAAGATAACAACGATAAAAACGGAAATAACGACAAAAACGATAATGAAAATTATAATATTAGCAATATTGATGATAAAGGCGATAATAACGAGAATAACAATAATAATAATATTAAGAACGATAATAACGACTCCAAAGTTAATAACGATAATAACAATAATAACGTTAATAACGATAGTAATTATAATAATACCGATAATAACAATAATAAAGATAGTACCGATAAAAAAGATAATAACGATAATTACGATAATGAAAATAATACTAACAATAATATCAATTATAACGATTATAACGATAATATCAAAGATAACGTTGGTAACGACAATAACGATAATAACGTAAATAACAAAAATAATAATGATGATAATATCAATAACGATAATAACTAATAATGGTAATAACGATAATAAAGATTGTAATGATAATAACAATTCTAACGATCATACCGGTAATAAGGATAATAATTATAATAATAACGATAATAACGATAGTAACGACGTTAACAATAATAATAATAAGACGATATGAACGGTAATTACGATAATGATGGTAATAACGATAATAACGGCAATAACGATAATATCGATAATATAGACTAAATGATAATAATAATATTAATAACGATAATAAAGCTAATAACATTAATAACGAAATAGTTATAATAAGGATTTTATCGACACTAATGATTATAACGATAATAACGATAATAAGAATAATAAAGGTATTTCATTTTATAACGATAATAACGATAATAAACTAATAATAACGATGAAGACGACAATAACGATATTAACAATAATAACCATTATAAATATAATAAGGAATGTAACGATATTAACGATAACAACGAAAATACCAATAATAATGATAATAACGATACTAACGTTAATAAAGATTATAATAATACTAATAACGATAATAACGGAAATAAAACTAATTACGATGATAACTATAATATTAAAAATAATAACGATAATAACTGTAATAACGATAATAATGATTAACAATTATAACGAAATTATCGATACTAACGCTAACGATAATAACGATTATATTGGTAATAACGATAATTACTATAATAACGTTAATAAAGGTAATATAGATAATCACGAAAATAATCATAATAATAACGAAAATTACGATAAGACGACAATAACGATAATAACGATTCTGAAAGTAATAACAACGATAATAACGATAATAAAGATAATAACAATAATAACGAAGGCGATAATAACGATAATAACCATAATAAAAATAATAACGATAACAACGAAAATAATAATAATGTACGATAATGTTGATAATAACGGTAATAATAGCCATAATTTCGATAATAGCGATTGTAACGATAATAACAAATAATAATGATAATATCGATAATAACGATAATAACAATAATAAAAACGATAAGAAGGATATTCACGATAATTAAGGTAAAAAAAGATAATAAAGATAATAACCATAATAACGATAATAACGAGAACAAATATTCGAAAGATTGTAACGGTAATAACGAATATAATGATAATAACGATAAAAACCATAATAACGATATAAATTATAAAAGTGATAATAACGCAAAGAATGATAATAGCGATAATAGTGATAATACCAATAATTATAATTTCGACAAAGACAATAACTATTCTAACGGTAATATTAATAATTACGAAAATAACGATACTAACAATAATAATAACGTAATAACGATAATAACAACAATAAAGATAATAACGACAATAACGATAATAACGTTAAATATATTAATGATAACGATAATAACGAATATACCGGTAAGAATCGTAATAACGAAAATGACGATATATATCGATAATAACGATTGTAACGATAACTATAATAACGATTTAGACGTAGTAACCATAATAAAGACAAAAACGATAAAAAATGTAATAATGATACAGACGATTATAACGATAATAACGATAATAGCGATAATAAAGGGAATAACGATAATAATAATATTAATAACGATAATGGTGATAGTGACGATAATAACAATAATAACGATAAGATGATAAGAACGATAATAACGATACTAATAATAATAATAACGATAATAATGATAATAACGATAATAACGATAATAATGAAAATAACGATAATAAAGTTATCAACAATAATAGCGATTTTAACTATTATAACGATAAAAACGATAATAAAGGAAATAATAATAATAATAATAATAATAATAATAATAATAATAATAATAACAATAATAACGATAATAACGGTAATAATAATAATAATAACGATATATCGATATTACCGATAATAACGGATATAAAGATAATAACTATTATAACAATAATAATAACGATAATTACGATAATAGTAATAATAATAACGATAATAACGTATTTAAAGATAATAACGATTATAACGAAAATAATGGTTACTATAAAAACGTTTTTAACAGGAAAAACGATAATAACTATATTAACACGATAGAAACGATGAAAACGATAAAAAAGTTAATAACGATGAAAACGAAAATAATTATAATAATAATAATAATAATAACAATAATTACGATAATAACGTTAATTACTATAATAACTATAATAATATTAATAAAATCGATAATAATGATAATAACGATAACAATAACAATAAAAAGAACATAACTGTAATAATGATAATAATGATAATAACGAAAACAACGATCATAAAGATAATAACGATTATAACGGTAATAACGATTATAACCATAACTAAGATAATATTAAATTTAACTTCGATATTAATAATAATAACAAATATAACGATGATGGCGGCTATATAGGTATAAAGATTATCACATTAATTACGACAATAATAGTAATATTAACGATAATAACTATAATAATAATAATAATAGCGATAATAACGGTAATATCGTTAATCACGGTAATACCAATAATAACGATAATCACGATAGTATAGATAATAACGCTTACAAACCTAATAATTCTAAATACGATAATCACGATAATTACGTTTATAACGATATCGATTATAAGGATTATAACGGTAGTAACGTTAAGTACGAAAATAGCGATTATAATAATAGTAACGATAGTAATGATTATAACGGTAATATCTATTATAACGATAATAAAGTTAACAACGGAAATAACGGTTAAAAAGGTTAACAATAATAACTATAATAATGATGACCACTCTACGGTAATAACGATTATACCGTCAATAACCAAAATAAAGAAAATAACAATAATATGGATATTTCCGACAATAACGATAATAGTTATAATAATTACGATAATAAAGATAATAACGATAATAATGATTATAACGATTATAAGGGTAATAACGATTATAACTTTAATAAAGATTGAAACGATATGTACGATTATAAAGAAATTGACGGTAATAAGAACAATAACGATATAAACGGTAATAATGATAAGGATAATAACGATTATAACGGTAATAACGATAATAAAAATTATGACGAAATTAACGATAATTAATGTATTAACGGTAGTAACGATAATAACGATAATAAGGATAATAACGATAATAAGGATAATAACGATAATAACGGTATTAACGATAGTAACGATAAAAAAGTTTATGACGATAACGAAAATTACGATTATAATGGTAGTAATGATAGTAACGAAAATAACGAATGTAATGATAATCACGATAATAAAAATAATAACGGTAAAAACGATAATAATAATAATAATAATAACGATAATAACGATACTAACGATAATAACTTGAAAAACGATAATAAAGACAATAGCGATTATACGCTAATAACGAATAAAACGGTAGTAACGACCACAAATTTAATAAAGATCATAACGGTAATAACGTTAATTAATGTATTAACTGTAATAACGATATAAAGAATTATAACAATAATATCTTAATTAACGATAATAACGATAATAACGTTTATAATGATAATAACGGTAACAAAGTTTGTAACGGAAAAAAGATTAACGATAATAACGATTATAACGATAATAACAATAAGACGATAAGATCGATAATAACGAAAATACGTCAACAACGTAAATAACGATAAGGATGGCAATAATAACGAATATAACGGTAATAACGATAATAACGATAATAAAAATTATAACGATAATAACGATGATAACGAGAATAACAATAATAATGATAATAATATTAACAATAACGAAAATTACGATAATAAGGATAATAACGCTAATAACGATAATAATAGTAATTATAACGACAGTAACGATAAAAACTGTAATAACGATAATAACGATTATAACAATAATTACGATAATAACGAAAATATCGGTAATTACTATTATAACGATAAAAAACATAATAACAATAATAACGATAATAACGATAATAAAAATAATAATAACAATAACGTCGATAATAACGTCAATAACATATATAAAAATAATATTAAGGATAATAACTATAATAACGATAATAAATATAATAACGATAATAACGGTAAAACGAAAATAACAAGAATTATGATAATACCGGTAATACCGAAAAAAAATATAATAACGTTAATAACGATACAACGAAAATAATGATAATTAACGGTGATAACGATAATAGTTTCAATAACGATAATAACGATATCAACGAAAAAACGATAATAACGACAAAACCAATAGTAACTAAAAAAACTATAATAACGATAACGATAATGGCGATTATAAAGGTAATAACCATAATAATGATAACGATAATACGAATACAACGGTTATAACGATAATATTAATAATAACGATAATAATAATATTAAAAACGATTATAATGGTAATAATGATAATAATGGCAATAATGATAACAATAACGATTATAACGATAATAATGATAATAATGATAATAATAATAATAACGATAATAACGTTAATAAAGATAATAAATGTAATTTCCATAATAATAATAATAATGACGATAATATCGATTATAAAGGTAATAACGATTATAACGTTAATAACGATAATATAGAAAATAACGATAATAAGGATAAGAACGATATTAACTTTATTAACGATTAAAACAATAAATATAACGAAAAGGAAGACAATAACGATTATATCGATAACTATAATAACGATAACGATAATACCTATAATAACGATTATAACGATAATAAAGATAAGACGATAAGAACAATAATTTCGATACTAACAATAATAATTTCGATAATTACGATAATGACGATAATAAAGATAATAACGAAAATAACGATTAAAACGTTATAAACGATAAGGATGATTTAAACTATAATGACGGTAATAACGGTGATAACGATAATAATGATAACCATTCTAACTATAATTGCGGTAGTAAGTACAATATAGATAATAGCGATAATATTGGTAATAACCATAATAACGATAATAACGAAATTATCGATTATAACTGTAATAAAGGTAATACGACGATGACGATAATAACTATAACGTTAATAACGGTAATAACGTTTATAACTATTATAGGATACTAACGATTCTGACGATAATAACGGTAACAAAGTTAATATCGTTAATCATGATAATAATAATAATATTACCAGAAGTGATAATAAATATATTAATGACAATAACGATAATAACGATAACTATAATTACGATTATAACGGTTGTAACGATAATAGAAATAATAACGATAGTAACGGTAAATACAATAAAAACGATAATAACGACAATAATGTTAATAACGATAATTACAGTAAAACGATAACGATAATAACGATTATAACGTAAATAAATATAAAAAGGATAATAACGACACTGATAATAATAACGATAATAACGGAAGTGAAGATAATAACGATAAGACGATAAGAACGATACTAACGATAATAACGACAATAAAGATAATAACGATAATCACTATAATAACGATAACGATAATAAAGATTATAACGGTAATGAAGATAATAACGATTATAAAGATAAAGGGATAAGAACGATATTAACGATAATAACGACAATAACAATAATAACGATAATATTTACAATAACGATTACGATTATAACGATTATAGCGGTAATAAAAATAATAACGATACTAACGAAAATAATAATAGTATAAAAAATAATAACAATTATAACGGTAATAACGTTAATAACTGGATTAATATTGATAATAACGATAATTACGATAATAACTATAATGACGATAATAACGATAAGAAGATTAGAACGATAATAAAGATAACACCGATAATAAGGTCAAAAACGATAAAAACGGAAATTACGATAACAGCGATTCTAATGTTAATTACGGCAATAACGATAATGGCGGAAACGATAATAACGGTTATAACGATATTAACAGAAGTAATGATAATAACCATAATAATAATAGCAATAACGATAAGAAGGATAATAGCGGTTATAACGACATTAACGACAACAACGGTAATAATAATAATAACAATAACAATAATAAAGATAATAACGATATGAACGATTATAACGTTAATAACGAAAATAACGATATTAACCATAATAATAATTATAATAACGATAATAACGGTAAGAACGAAAATAACTATAATGGCGATACAACGATAACACAATTAGAATGATAATAAAGTTAATATTGATAAAAAGGTCAATAATGATAATAATAATAATATCGATAATAACAGTCTTAACGATAATAAATATTTTAACGTTAATTACGATAATAACGATAATGGCAGTGCCAATAATAACGATTATAACGGTAATAACGACGAAGACAATAATAACGATACTAATAATAATAATAACTATAATGACGATAATAACGACAATAACAGTAAGAACAAAAATAACGATAATAACCATTTTGACGATAATAACGAAACGAATAATAATAACATTAATAACGATAACGATAATAATGATTCTAACGGTAATAACGATAATAACGAATAAAACGATGATAAACATAGTGAGGATAATTACGATAAGAAAGTTGATAACGATAATAACGGTAATAAAGATAATAACGATAAAAATAATAATAATAATAATAATAGTTTTAATTATTATAATAATATTAATATTAATAATATTGATAACGATAACAAATATAATAACGCAAATGACGATAATAACATTAATAACGTAATTAAATATAATAACGTTTATAACGTTAACAATAATAATAATAATATCGATAATAAAGATAATAACGACAATATCGATAATAACGATAATAACAATGATCACGATAATTATGATAATAAGGATAATTACGAAAATAACGATGATGCTCATAATAACGGTAATAAAGGTAATTAAGATTATTACGTTAAGAACGATAATAAGAAATAAAACGATAATTACGATAACAGCCGTTAATAACGTTAGTAGCGATAATAACGATAGCAACTATTACAAAGGTAATAATGACAATAAATATAAAATTAATAATGTTATAAATAATAATAACAATAATACGTTAAGGAAGATAAAAACGATAATAACGATAATAACGATAATAGCGATAATAACGACATTTACGTCAATATCGGTAATAATTATAATAACAATAATGATAATAACTAGAATAACGATAATAACGATTACAACGGTATTGATGTTTATAACGATAACAGCAAGAATAACGAAATCATCGATAATAACCATAATAACGATAATTACGATACTTACGATAATAACGATAAATGCGCAAATAACAATTAGAAAGATAATAAGGATAACAACGGTGATAACGATAATAATAATAATAGTAATAATAATAATAGTAATATAAATTATTATAATAATAATAATATTAATAATAACAATAACGAAAATAACGATAATATCGATAATTACGGCAATAACTATAATAAGGAAAAAAAATATTATAAAGGTTATATCGATAATAAAGATAAAAAAGGTAATAACGACAAAAGCGTTAATAAGGGGAATAACGATAATAACGATCGGAGCGAAAATACCGATAATATCAAAAATAACGATAATAAGAATGATAATGGTACTAAATTTAATAACGATAATAAAAACAATCACAATAATAATAGTAATAATAACGTAAATATCTATAGAAACGATTATAACGATAATAAGGATAATAACGAAAATAACGATAATATCGTTAATATCGATAATAATAATAATAATAACGATAAAAACGATAATAACGATAATAACGATGAGACGATAAGAACGATAAAAACTATTATGAGGCAGTAGCGATAAAAAAGTCGGTAACTATAATAACGATAACGATTATAACGTTTATTACGGTAATAATGATAATACCGATAATAACGAATATAACGATAATTACTGTAATAAATATTATAACAATAATAAAGTTAATAAAGCTGATAACGAAAAAAAAGTTAATAACGATTATAACGATAATAACGATATTAACTTTAATAAAAATAATAATAATATTAATAATATTAATAATTACGGTTACAACAATAATAACGATGATAAAAATTTTGGCGATAATAACGATAGTAACTGTATGAAAGATTATAATAATAATAATAACGATAATAACTGTAATAACCAAGATATCGGTAATAACGATAATAACGGTTATTACGATAATAACGATAATAATTACAATAATAATAATAATATTAACGACAATAATCATAATAAAGACAATAACGATAATATCGATAATAACGATAACGATAATAACGGTTATACCGGTTATAACGGTAATAACGGTAATAACGATAATATCGGTAATAACGATATTTACGGTAATAACGGGAATAATTGCAATAATATCGAAAATGTCTATAACTTTTATAACGTTAAAAGCGATAATAAAGATATTAGTAAAATTAATGGCGATGATACAGATAATATCGATAATAATGATCATAACGATAATAACGATGAGAACGATAATAACAATTATAACGGTAATAACGTAAATATCGATAATAACGAAAATAACGATAAAAACGATGAGAATAATAATAACGATAATAACGACAATAACGATAATAAAGAAAACAACGTTAATAACGAAAATGACAATAATAACGATAAGACGATAAGAACGATAATAATGATAATAACGATTATAAGGACAATAACAATAATAACGATAATTATAATACTAATAACGACAATAACGATAATAACGATAATTCCGAATATAACTACAAGTAAAATAATAACGAAAATGACGGTAAAAACCATAATAATAATAAAATTAACGATAATAACGATAATGACGATAATATGGATAAAAACGAGAATAACAATAATATGGAAAAGAAAGATAATTACGATAATAACAAAAATAAGTGTAATAAGGATAATAAACATAATAACGATAAATACGATAATAACGATAATTTCAGAAATATCGATAATAAAGATAATACAGATAATAATGATAATAACGATAAGATCGGTAAAACAATAATAAGAATAATATCCATCAAGACGAAAATAATAGTTATAAGAACGATAATATTGATTATAACGATAATAACTTTAATAACGATAATATCTACAAAAACGATAATAACGTTTATAAAGATAATAACGTTTATAACGATAAAAATGATAATAATAAAAATAAAATCGAAAATATCGATAATAACGATAATAACGATAAAAACGATAATAATAATAATAATAATAACGTTAATAAATTTAATTATGATAACAACGATAATAACGATAGAAATGATAATAACGACAATAACGATTATAGCAATAAAAACGTCAAAAACGATAATAACGGTAATAACGACAATAACTACAACAACGAGAAAAAAATAAAAATGACGTGAAAAACGATTCCAATAATAATAACGATAATAACGATAATGACAATAATAACGATAAGAACGATAATAACGATAATAACGAAAATTACGATAATAACGAAAATAACGTTAATAACATTCATAACGATTACAACGATTATAACGATAATAACGGAAATAGCAATAATGTCGATTATAGCGATTATAACGATAATAATGAAATAACCATAATAACGATAAGAACGATAATAACTATAATAATAATAATAACGGTAATAACGATAATTGCTATAATAAAGAAAATAACGTTAATAACAATAACAACGATTACAACGATTATAACGATAATAACTGGAATAGCAATAATGTCGATTATAGCGATTATAATGATAATAATGAAAATAACAATTATAAGGATAATGACGGTAATATTACAAGTTACGAGAATAGCGATAATAACTATAAAAACGGTAATACTATCATAACGAAAATAATGATAATAATAATAATAATAAGGGTAATAAAAATAATAATCATTAGAAGGATAAAAACGACAGTAACGATAATAACGAAAACCACGATAATAACAATAACAACGATTATATCCATAATATCGATAATTACGATAAAGACGTTAATAAGGATAATAACGATTATTGCAATAAAAACAGCATAAACGAAAATAACGGTATTAACGATAATAACAATAAAAACGAAAATATTATAATAATAACAATTATAACGTTTATAATGATAATAAGGATAAGAATGAGAATAACGATAATAACTATTATAACGATAATAACGATAATTATAATAATAATAAGAATAGTAGCGATAGTAATGATAATGACTATAATAGCTATAATAACGATAATAACTATAATAACGATAATAACGAAAATAAATGTAATAATGGTAATATCGGAAATATCGACAAAAAGATAATGATAAAAATAATAACGATAAAAACGAAAATAATGGTAATAAAGATAATAATGATAATCACGATAATAATGGCAATCAGGATATTAACGATTATAACTATAATTATTATAATATTATCGACTATAACGATAATAACGGTGATAACTATAATAAATATAATAACGATAATATCGATAATAAAGATAATAACGATAATAACGCTAATAACGATAAGTATGGTAATAATGGTAATAATAATAAGAAAATCGATAATAAATATAATAATGGAAATAACGATAATAGCGGTAATAACGATAATAACGACAATAAAGATAATAAGGATAATAACTATAATAACGACTATAACCATAATTATAATAATATTAACGATAATATTGTTAATAACGATAATATCGGTAATTACAATAAAAATGATAATAATAATAACGATAATAACGAACATAAAGAAAATGACTTTAAAAACGATAATAATAGCATTAATAACGATAATAACGGTAATAACGGTAAAAACGATGATAACAATGATAACGGTAATAACGATAAATATAATAATAATAAAAAAAATAACGGTAATAGCGATAATAACAGTAATTACATTTCTAACTGAAATAACGACTATAACGATAATAAAGATAGTAACGATTATAAATGTAAAAATGATTTTAATTAGAATAATAACAATAATAACGATACTAAGGGTTATTACAATAATAAAGAAAAAAACGATAATAACGATAATGACCATAATGACGGTAATAACTAAAATAAAGTTAATAACGATAATAACGATAATAACGAAAATTACGATAATAACGAAAATAACGTTAATAACATTCATAACGATTACAACGATTATAACGATAATAACGGAAATAGCAATAATGTCGATATTATAACAATAATATCGATATTAAAAATAAGATCGATAATAACGATAATAACGATTATAAATGCAAAAACGATTTTAATAAGAATAATAATGATTATAACGTTATTAACGGTTATAACATTAATAACGAAAATAACGATAATAAGGATAATAACGATAATATGATAATGAAAATTATAACGATAATTACGATAGTAACGAGAAACACGATAATAAGGATAATAACGATAATAAAGTTAATAACGATTGTAATAATATTAATTAACGATAATAACAATAATAACGATAATAACGACAATAACATTAATAACGTTATCTATAAAAACGAAAAAGATAATAACTATAATAACGGTAATAACTATATTAACGATTATAACGATAATGATAATGATAATAACGACAATAACGACAATAACGACAATAACGATTACTATAATCACGATAACGATAATAACGTTTACAACGGTAATAACGATAATAACGCTTAGAACGATAATAACGATAATAATAATAATAATAAGGATAATAACTATAATGATAATAACCATAATAACGATTGTAAATATAAAATCGTTTATAACTATAATAACGATAGTATAGAAAATAACGCTAATAACGGTAATAACGTAAATACGTTAATAACGATAATAATAATAATAATAATAACGATTATAACGATAACATCGACAATAAAAATAAGATCGATAATAACGACTATAACGATAATAAAGATAATAACGATTATAAATGTAGAAATGATTTTAATTAGAATAATAACAATAATAACGATACTAAGGGTTATAACAATAATAAAGAAAATATCGATAATGACGATAATGACTATAAAGACGATAATAACTATATTAAAGTTAATAACGATTATAACAATAATATCGATATTAAGAATAAGATGGATAATAACGATAATAAGGATTATAACTATAAAAATCATTTTAATAAGAATAATAATGATTATAACGTTATTAACGGTTATAACATTAATAACGAAAATAACCATAATAACGATTACTATAATCACGATAACGATAATGACGTTTACAACGGTAATAACGATAATAACGATTAGAACGATAATAACAATAATAATAATAATAATAAGGATAAGAACTATAATAGTGATAATAACCATCATAACGATTGAAAATATAAAATCGATTATAACTATAATAACGATAGTATAGAAAATAAAGCTAATAACGGTAATAACGATAATAATAATAATAATAATAACTATTATAACGAAAATTACGATAATAAAGGTAATAACGATAGTAACGATAATAACGATATTAACGGTAATAACGATTATAACTATAATAACGATAGTTACCATAATAACGTTAATAACGATAATAATAATAATAATAATAACGATAATAGCGATATTAACGAAAATAACGATAGTAACCATAATATCGATAATAATTATAATAATTTTAATAAAGATCATAGCGATTATAACGATAATAATAATAATAATAACGATAATAGCTTTAATAACGAAAAAAACACTGATAACCATAATATCAATAAATAGATAATAACGAAATTTACTATAATAACGACAATTACGCTAATAATAATATTAAGAACGATAATAACATATATAACGGTAATAATGATAATAATGATAATAACGATTATATCGATAATAATGCTAATATTAGTAATAAAAACACAAATAAAGATAACATTGATTATACCGACTGTAACGATAATAAAGATAATTACGATAATAATGATAATAACGGTAATTATAGTACAAATAACGAAAATTACACTAATAACGATAATAACGATAACAACGATAATAGCGGTTGTAACGATAATAACGAAAATATACACAAAAAAAAATAGTAATATCGATAATGACGATAAAAACGAAAATAACGATAATAACGATAAGAACGATTATAACTATAATAACGATTAAAGCGATAAAAACGATAATAACGAAGATAACGATATATATCGACAATAACGATTAGAACGATAACGATTATAAAGATTATGAAGGCAGTAACGATAATGAAGATAAAAACTATAATAGATGAAATAACGTTAATGACGATAATAATGATATTAAAGGTAATAACGGTTATAGCGAGAATAATGATTATAAGGTAAATAATTGTAACGACAGTATAACGGTAATAAAGATTAACGATAATAACGATTTTAACTATAATAAAAATAACTATAATAACATTAATACCGGTAATAAAGGTAATAACGTAAATATCGATAATAATAATAATAATAATAACGATAACAAAGATAATGTAGAAAATAACAATAATAACAATAATAATAATTATAATAACTGTTATAGCGACAATAAAGGTAGTAATGACAATAACGATAATAACAATAATAACGGTAATATTTGTAATAATAACGATAATAACGAGTATAATGATCATAACAATTATAACGATAACAAATGTAAAACGAAATTAACTATTACAACGGTAATAACGATAATAACGGTAATAACGATAAGAACGATTATAACTATAATAACGATTAAAGCGATAAGAACGACAATAACGAAGATAACGATATATATCGATAATAACGATTATAACGATAACGATTATAAAGATTATGAAGACAGTAACGATAATGAAGATAAAAACTATAATAGATGAAATAACGTTAATGACGATAATAATGATATTAAAGGTAATAACGGTTATAGCGAGAATAATGATTATAAGGTAAATAATTGTAACGACAGTATAACGGTAATAAAGATTAACGATAATAACGATTTTAACTATAATAAAAATAACTATAATAACATTAATACCGGTAATAAAGGTAATAACGTAAATATCGATAATAATAATAATAATAATAACGATAACAAAGATAATGTAGAAAATAACAATAATAACAATAATAATAATTATAATAACTGTTATAGCGACAATAAAGGTAGTAATGACAATAACGATAATAACAATAATAACGGTAATATTTGTAATAATAACGATAATAACGAGTATAATGATCATAACAATTATAACGATAACAAATGTAAAACGAAATTAACTATTACAACGGTAATAACGATAATAACGGTAATAACGATAATAACGTTATTAACGATTATAACGAGAATTACGATAAAACGATAATAACGATTATAACGAGAATAACGATAATAAAGATAATAACGATAATGACGTTAATAACGATAATAACGATAATAACAGTAATAAAGAAAAGACTATAAAAACGTAATAACGATAATAAAAACAATAATTACAATAATAAAGATAATGACAACACCAACGATAATTACTGTTATAACTATAATAATAATATTAACGTAAACAACGATAATACCGAGAATAACGATAATAACGATAATAATCATAATAATAGCGATAAAAACGATAAAAAATATAATATCGATAATAATAATAAAAACGTTATTAACGATAATAACGATAATAATGATGTTAACGAATATAACCATAAAAACGATTATAATGTTAATAAAGATAATTACGAAATTAACGAATATATCAATATTAATGAAATAACTATAACAACAATAACGATATTAACGAATATAACGATAATGACGATAATAACGATAAGACGGTTAGAACGATAATAAAGGTAATAACGACAATAAGGAAAATAACGTTAATAACGGAAATTCGATAGTAACGATTGTAATGCTAATTACGATAATGATGATAAAGGCGATAACGATAATAACGGTTATAACGTTAATAATGATAATAAATATAATAATAATATTAATATCAAAAATAAACATAATAAAGTCAATAACGATTATAACAATAATAACGAAATTAATGTTAATTATAGAGATAATAACTATAATGAAGATAGTAACGATATTATTTATAATAACGATAATAATGATAATCACGATAGTAAAAGTTATAATAATGATAATATCTATAATAACGATAATAACGATACTAATAATATTAATGGCGATAATAACAATAATACCGATAACAACGATAATAATGATTATAACTGTAAAGCTATTATAACGTTAAGAACGATAATACCAAATAAACGAAAATAACGATAATAACGATAATAACGTTAATAATAATAATAATAATAACGATAACAGCGATCGTTACGTTAATAACGGTAATAATGATGTGACTATAAGAACGATACTAACGATTATAACGACAATAACGATAATAACGATAATAACTATAATAACGATAACAATGATAACGAGTATAACGATTATAACAGAAATAAAGATAATGACGGCAATATTGATAATAACTGTAATGACTATAATAACGATAACGAAAATAAGAATTATAACGTTAATAACGATAATAACGAAAATATCGATAATAACGATAATAATGTAAATGACAGTATTAATAAGGGTAACGATAATAAGGATAATAATGATAATGAAGAAAATAACGATAAGACGATAAGAACGATAATAACGATAATAACAATAATAAGGAAATAACGAAAATGAAGGCAATAACGTTAATAACGATAATAACTATAATAACGTTAAAAACGTTAATAAAGAAATAATAACGAAAATTAGGATAAAAACGATATTAGTAGTAATGTTAATAATAATAATAATAATAATATCCAATTAATAACGATAATAACGATAATAACAATAATGACCATAATAAATATAAAACGTTAATAACGATTATAACGATATGACGATAAGAACAGTAACAACGATAAAAACGGAAATAAAGATTATAAATATTATAACGGTAATAACGATTATAGCGTTAAGAACAATAATAACGGAAATAACGATAATAACAATAATAATATTAATTATCACGATAATAACGGTAATTTCGACAATAACGACTATAACGACAATAACGGTAATAATTATAATAACACTAACGATAATAACGATAATAATGATAATAATGATAAAAACTGTAATTGCAATAATAATATTAATAATAGCCATAATAACGATAATTACGATGATACCGATAATAACGATAATAACGTTGGTAACGATAATAACGATAATAACGATAATAATGATGATAACGATATTAATGATAATATTGAATTTAATGGTAATAACGATGATAATAATAATAATAATAATAATTAAAATAATAACAATAATAATAATCATAATATTAATAATTATAATAATAATAATATCAAAAATAATGATTACGATAATAGCGACAAAGACGATAATAACTGTAACAACGATTATAACGATAATTACGGTAATAACGATAATAACGGTAATAACGTTAATAACAATATTAACAATGATATCGATATTAAGAATTATAACAATAGGAAGGAAAATAATAATTACCATAATATTAGTAATAATAATAATGATGATAATAGCGATAATAACGATAATAACGATTATAATAATAATTACGATACTAACTACAATAACAGTATTAACGATAATAAATATTATAACGATAACAACGGGAATAATGATAATAATAATAATAAAAACGATAATAACGATAATAACGGTAATAACGACAATAACGGTAAAGTTAATAACGATAATAATAATAATAATAACAATTATAACGATAATAAAGCTAATAACGATAATAACATTAAGACGATGAGAAAGAAAATAATAATAATAATACCGATAATTAACATAATAATGCTAATATTGATAACAACGATAATGACTGTAATAACGATAACGATAATAACGATAATAACGGTAATAAGGATAATAACGATAATTCCGATACAAATAATAATAACGATAATAACAATAAAACGATAATAACAATAGTAGCGATAATAATCATAATAACAATTATAATGATTATAACGATAAAAACGGCAATACTCATTAAGACGATTATAACAATAAACGTTAAGACGGTAGAAATGATAATAACGATAACAGCGACAATAACGATAACAACTATAATATCGATAATTATAATAATGATAAAGATTATAACAATTATAACGATAATAACGATTAACGTTAATAAAGATAATAACGATCATAATGATAATAAAGATAATAAAGGAAAAATCGGGTATAACGATAATAACCTTAATAAGGATAAAAATGATATTATCGGTAATAAAGATAAAACGATAATAACGATAATATATACAACGATAATAACGATAATAACGATTATTTCGTTTTTAACGGAAATAACGATAATAACGGTAAACACGATGACAGTTATTATATGACAGTTATAATAATAATAATAACGTTAATAACGACAATAATGATAATAATATTAATAGTAACGATAATAGAGATACTAACGATAATAGCAAGAATAACGATAATAAACATAATAAAGATAATGACGTTTATAAGGAGAATATCAATATTAACGGTAGTAAAGATAAAACGATAATAACGATAATACCTATAACAATAATAACTGTAACAATGGTAATAACGATACTAACGATAATACCGAAATCGGTAATAACGATTATAACGTTAAAAATGATACTAACGATAATAACGATAATAATGTTAATAATATTAGCAATAACGATAAAAACGATAATATCGATTATAAAGATAAAAACGATTATAACAATAATATCGATAAAAAAGAAAATACGGATAATATCGATAATAACGTGATGTACGATAATAATAATAGTAATAATAACGATTATAATTATAATATCGAAAATACCGTTAATAACGATTATGAAGATAATAACGATTATAACGATAACAACGATAATATCGATAATATCGATAATAACGATCATAATAATAATTATATCGATAATAACGATATTAGCAGTAATAACGATTATAAAAATTATGACGATAATAACGAAAATAAGGAAATTAATGGTAATATTAATAATAAGAACGATAATAACTGTAATAGCGGCAAAAACGATTATAACGATATTAACGATAATAACGATAATTAGGAAAATAACATTAATAACGGTAATAACGATAATATTAATAAAAATGAAGATAATAACGTTATTAACGATAAGAATAAAAGGACGATTATCACAATAATAACGATAATAACGATAATAACGATAATAACGATAAAGACGGTAATAGCGATAAAATCGAGAAGATCGTTAATAACGGTAATAACGATAATAGCGATAACAACAATAACATCGATAATATTCCACGATAATAGCAATAATAATGATTAATACGATAAAAATGATAATAACAACAAATAAAAAATAATAACGATAATAACGAAAATTACAATAATAACGATAATAAAGTTTATAACGATAATAAAGAAAATCACGATAATAATAACAATAATAACGATAATAACTTCAATTACGATTATAACGATACCAATAATAACGACAATAACGATAATAAAGATAATAACGATTATAACAGTAATAATGGTAAACCGATAATAACAATAATAACTGTAAGTATAATAAACGTTCTAACGGTAAAAACGATAGTAACGATAATAATGATGGTAACAATAATTACGGTAATAACTGTTCTAACGATAATAAGAATAATATCGATAATAACGGTAATAACGAAAACAAGGTTAATAATAATAATAATAACGATAATAACATAATATAGATAATAACAATAATATCGATAATAAAGATTATAACGTTAATAAAGAAAAAAACGATAATAATCGTAATAATAATAATAGTAACGATAATAATTGGAATAACGGTCATGAAGATTAATGATAATAACTATAATAACGATAACACCGCTATAGATTATAACGATTATACAGGAAATAACGATTATAGCGATAATAACTGTAACAACGATAATAATGTTAAAGTCGATAATAATAATAATAATATCTATAATAACCATAATAACCATAATAACGATAATAACGATAATAACGATTATAACGATATTAACGATAATAACGACAATTAAATAAATAATGATAATAATAAGAATAATAACGATGATAACGAGAATAAAAATAAAGTTATTAATAATAATGACAATAACGATAATAACGATAAGACATTAAGAACGTTATTAACGATAGTAACTACAATAACGGTATGAACGATAATAACTATAATAAGGATAAGGATAATAACGATTATAACGGTTATAGCCATGTTTACGATAATAACGATATTAATAAAAATAATGTTGATAATAACGGTAATGACGAAAATAACTATACTAACGATAATAAGTATAATAATTAATATAACGATAATAGCTTCAATAAGGAAGATAAAGTTAATAACGGTAATAACGATAATGATATAACGATTATAACGGCAATAACGAAAATAAGGATAATAATGATTATAACGGTATTAACAATAACGATCATAACGATTAATGGTAGTAAGCATAATAAAGATTATGTCGATATTAATGATATTAACTCTTATAACGATATCAACGACAATAATGAGAATTAAGATAATAACAATAATAACGGTAATAACGATAATAACGATAATAATGATAACGATAGTAACTGTTATAACGGCAGTAACGATAATAATGATAATAATGATAATTACGATAGTAACGTTAATAAAAATAATATCGATAATAACGGTAAAAACAATAATAAATAAAGGATAATAACGATTATAATGATAGTAACGATAACAAAGTTAATAAGAATAATTACGGATATAACGATAATAACGATAATAAAGAAAATAAACAAATAACAATTACAACTATATTATAGATAATAACGATAATAACGTTTTTAACGGTAAGGATAATAACGTTTATAACGGCAGTAACAATAATAACGGAAAGAACGACAATAATGATAATATCGTTAATAAATATACTAACGATAATAACGATTATATCAAAAATATCAGCACCGACTGTAATAACGGTTATAAGGATTAAAGATAATAACGATAATTACGATAATAAAGATAATTACATTAATTATCTTTATTATAACTATAACAACGATAATAACGATAATAACTATCGTAACGATAATAATTGATATAAGGATATTAACGATAATAACGGTAATAATGATAGCGAAATTAACGATTATAACAATAATAACCATAATAAGGATAATAACGATAATAACGGTAGAAACAATATAAACGATTATAACGATAATAAAGATATTAAGGATAATAAAGGTAATAAACATTATACGGAAATAATGATAATAACGATATTAACGACAACAACAATAATAACGATAATAACGATACAAACGATAATAACGATTATGACGGTAGTAACGGGAATAACGATAAGACCATAAGAACGATAATACCTACAATAACGACAATAAGTATAATAAAGATAATAACTATAATAAGGAAAACGATAATAATGATTATAACGGTAATAATGATAATGACGATAAAAACGATAATAACTATTGTAACGATAATAATGATAGTAACTACATTAACGATAATAACGATAATAATAATAATAATAACGATAATAACGATAATACCAATATTCACGATAACGATAATAGCGATTATAACGGTATTAACGATAATATTGATAATCACGATAAAAATAACTATAATAACAATTATAAGAGTAATAACGAAAAATACGATAAAAAATATAATAATGATAGTAACGATAATAAGGAAAATAAAGACAATAACAATAATAACGATAATAATATTAATAACTAATATAATAACTGTAACAGTAATAATGATAATAACGGTAATAACGTCAAGACGATAAGAACGATAATAACATTAATAACGATAATAACAATACTAATAATAATAATAACGATAATAACTATTATAATAATAGTAATAATTACAATAACTACAATAACTTTAATAACGATCCCAAATATAATAACGATTATAACGATAATAACGGGAATAACAGTAATAATAATAATTATAACGATAATATTGATAACAATGATATCGATATTAATAATACGACGATAAGAACGATAATAACGATAATAATTACAATAACAATAATAACGATAATAAGTATGATAAGGATAACGATAATAACGATTATAACGGAATTAACGACAATAACGATAATAACGTTCATTGTAATAATAATAACGATTTTAACGATTATAACGATAATGACGATAGTGACGATAATATTAATAATAGTATCGATATTAACGGTAATATCGATAATAACAATAATAAACAAAATAAATGTAATAACGTTTAGAACACTAATAACAATATTAATGATAATCACGATAATACCGTTTATAACGATAACGATAATAACTACTATAACGATAGTAATGATTATAACGAATGTAACGATTATATTGATAATAACGAGAATATCGATAATTTGGATAATATCAGTAATAACCATAATATTAATAAAAATATCGATAATAACGTTTATAATTGTAATTACGTTAATAACGATATTAAAGATAATAATAATAATAATAACGACAATAACGATAATAATGATAATACAGATTATAACGATAATAACGATAACAACGGTAAGGACGATAATAACGGTAATAATTCTGATAACTTTAATAAAGATAATAACTATAGTAACGGTTATAACGATAATAACGATAATAAAGTAAATAACAATAATAACAATAATAACGAAAAAACGATTATGACGATAATATCGATAATAACTATAACGATAATAAAAATAATAAACCTAATAAAGATAAATTTGACAGTAATGATAATTACATTAATAATAACGATAATAAAGATAATGGCGTTAAAAACGATAATAATGATAATAATAACGATAAAAACGATAATAAAGATAATAACGTTAATGACCATAATGACGATAATAACAATAATGACGATAATGACAATAATAACGATAATAATGATAATAAAGATAATGACGAAAATAAACATAATAATAATAATAACGATAATATCGAAAATAACAATAATAATGATAATAACCGAAATAACTATGATAATGATAACAATGATATTATCGATAATAAAGGTAATAACCATAATAAAAATGATAATTACGATAATAACCATAATAACGATAATAACTGTAATAAAGATAATAACGATAATAGCGATATTAATAATAATAACATTAAAATCATTAATAACGATAATAACTAAAATAACCTTAATAAGGTAAATAACGATTATAATAATAATAATAACATTACTAACGATAATAATGTTAAAAACGAAAATAGCGAAAATAACGGTATTAACGATAATAACAATTATAACGATAAGAAGGATAATAACGATAATAACAATAACGATAATAATGGTTATAAAGGAACAAGGATAATAAGAGTAACAACCTTAATACCGGTTTTCATAATTAAATATAATTACAATGAGAATGAAAATTACGACAATAATATTAATAACGTTAATAATAATAAAAATAAAGATAAAAGATATTATCTATAATACCGATAATAACGAAGATAACGATAAAAAAGGTTACAACAATAATAACGATTATAGCGATAAAAAATGTAATAACGTAAATTACGACAATAACAATAATAACGAAAATATCAATAATATGGATAATAACGGTAATAACGATAATAAATGTATTATCGATAATAACGATAATAACGATTATTATGATAATAACGATATTAAAGGTAAGAATAGAAATAAAAACGTTTACGACGATAACAAAAATGATAACTATAATAACGATAATAAAAATAATATTGATAATAAGGATAATAATAATAACGATAATAACGATAATATCAATAATAGCTGTAGTAACGGTTTTAAGGATAATAACGATTATAACGATATTAAATATAACAACGAAAATAACAATAATTACGATAACAACGTAAATAAAGTTAATAACGTTTACAATAATAATATAACGATATTAACGATGACTAGGATAATTACGGCAAAGCAATAATAACGGTAATAACGGAAATAACGGTAATAACGATTATCACGATAATAACGTTAATAATAGTAATAATAACGATAATAATTTTAATATTATCGATAATATTTCTAACAACGATTATAACGATGATGACGATATTTACTATTATAATGATAATGACGATAATAACGATAATAATTATAATAATATCGGCAATATCGATTATAACGATAATAACGAGAATTCAAGTAATAATAATAATATTAATAATGAAAAAAACGATAATAAACTTAATAATGATCATAAGGATTATTACTATTATAAGGGTAATAAAAATTATAACGATAATGACGATAATTACGGAAATTAGGGCAATAACAATAATTACGATAATAATATTAATAACCATAATAATTATAATTATAATGATAATTATAATAACAACGATAATAACGCTAATAACGGTAACAACAATAATAATGGTAATGAAGGTTAACGGTAATAACGATAATAACGATAATACTGGTATTAACGATAATAACGATAAAAGCGATTATAAGGATAATAAAGATAACAATGATAATAATAATTATAATAAAAATAATGAAGATAATACCATAATAACGATAATAATAACAATATTGTAGCTAACAACGATTATAACGTCCATAAATATAATAACGATTATAAGGATAATAAGAATAATAACAATAATAAAAATAATAATAAGGAAAGTAAAGATAAAAACGATAATAACGTTGACGATAATAACGATTATAACGATGATAATAGTAATAACGATAAAAAAGATAATAACGATAATATGGATAATAACGATAATAATGATAATATCAAAACGATAATAACGGTTATATTGGGATAAACGATAATTATGGTAACAACAATAATAACGATATAAACGGTAATAACGATTATTACGTTTATAACCATAATAGCTATATTAAAGGTAATAACAATATCATCTATAACGATCCCAGGAATAACGATTGTAACTATAGTAACGACAATAAGGATTATAGCGATAATAACGTTATCAACGATAATAACGATATTAACAATAAAAAGATTATAATAATAATAATAACAATAATAATTATAATAACGACAATAACGATACAAATGATAATAACGATAATAACAGTATAACGATAATAATAATAATAACGATAACAATAATAATAGGTATAATAAAGATAATAACGATTATAATAATAATTACGATAGTAACTATAAGAACAATGGTAACGATTCCAAAGATAATAAAGATTATAACGATAATAACGGGAATAACGATAATAATAATAATAATAACGATAATAATAATACTAGAGATAATAGTGATTATAACGATAGGACGAAAAGAACGATGAAAACGAAAATATCGAAAATAACGATTATAACGATAATAACGATAATAACGGTAATAAAGTTTATAACGAAAATAACGAAAATAACATTAATAAAGATAACGATAAAAACGCTTATAACGGTAATAACGATAAGAAGGAAAATAACGATAGCGACGATATTAACGATAATGTTAATAACGATTATAACGGTATTAAAGTTAACAAAGGCTATGACGATATTAAAGATAATAACTGTAATAACGGTATTAACGACAATGACTAGGAACGATAAAAAAGGTAGTAACAATAATAACGGTAATAACGGTACTGACGATAATAAAGATAATAACGATAATATCGGTAATAAGGAAAGCAATAAATAATAGTAATAACGATCATAAAAATAATTTCGATTATAAAGATAATAATGATTATAACAATAATAACGATTATAACAATAATAACGGGCAGAACGATAAGAATTGTGATAATAACAATAATAATGATAATATCGAAAATAACGATAATAACGGTAATAACAATAATAGTAACAATAGAAAAGGAAACAACGATAATAACGATAATACAGATAATAACGCTAATAAGGATTATGAAGATAATAACGATAATAACAACAATAACAGTCACTATAGTAACGATAACGAAAATAAAGTTAAAATGATATTAATGATAATAACAATAATAACTATAATAATAATATTAATAACGAAAATAACAGTATTAACCATAAAAAAGTATATAACGATAGTAATTATAATAAGAGTTATGATAACGATAATAATGATAGTAATGTTTATAAGGATAACGAATACAACGATTCTAACGTTAGTAACGATAATAAAGAGAATAACAATTATAATGTTCATATCGATAATAATTATAATAAAGATAATAAAGTTTATAACGATTATAACTGTTATAACTATAAAAACGGTGATAATGATTCACAATAATAACCATAATATCGATTATTACGATAACGACAATAATGATTATAACGGTCATAACGATAATAAAAATAATAATAACGATAATAACGGAAATAAAGATAATATCGACAATAAAAATGATAACGATAATAATGATAATAATAATAATAATAACGACAATAACGATAATAACAATAAAAAGAAAATAATAATAATAATAAAGATAATAACTTTACTAACGATAATAACGAGAATAACAAGAATAAAAATTAGAACGATAATAAAAAGAATAACGATAACAACGTTAATAATGGTAAAAACAAAATAACGATAATAATTACAACGATAATAACGGTAATAACGGTAATAAAAATAATGCTAATAACGATAAGAACGATAATGACGATTATAACGATAATAACGATATTAAAGATTATAAAAATAATAAATATAATAGCTATTACAATGATAATAAATATTATAAGGATAAAGGTTATAAGAATATAACGGTGATAACGATAATAACGATAATAGCGATAATATCGATTATAACGATAATAACGTTTCCAACGGTAATAACGGAATCAAAGAATAATGATATTAATTATAATAACGATAATAACGATATCGATAATAACGAATATATCGGTAATAACGGTGATAGCAATAATAACGACAGTAACGATAACAATATCAACGATAACGATAATAACCATTATAACGGTAATAACGATAATAACATTAATATATATAATAATAACGATAATATCGGCAATAACGATAATAACGGTAATAACGATAATATCGACAATAATGATAATAACTATAATATCAATAACTATAGTAACGATACCGATAATTACGATTATAACGACAATACCGTTAATAGCGGTATTAACGTTAATAACGATTATAATGTTAATAGCAACGATAATAAAGATAATAAGGATATGACGATAAGAAAGAAAATAACGAAAATAACGACTATAACGATATTAACGATAATTACGATAAAAGCAATAATAACGATGACAACAATAATAACGATTAAAACCATTATAATGATAATAGCAATAACATGGAGAATAATAAAAATAATAACGACAATACGGTTATAACGAATATAACGATAATGATAATAATGATTATAACGGTAGTATCGATAATAACGAAAATAACGATTATAATAATAAAAAAATGATAATAAAGAAAATAATGATAATGACTATAATAAAAACTATATAGTTAGTAACGATTATAAAGATAAAAACGATAATAATGGATATAACGATAATAACGTTAATAATGTTAATACAGATAATTATGATTTTACGCATAATAACTATATTAACGATAATAACGGTAATAACATTTTTAACGATAACGAAATCAATAATTATAACGAAAGTAACGATAATAAATATAATAACGATAATAATGGTAATAAAGTTAATAAAGATAAAGATAATAATGGTAATAATGGATATAACGATAATAACGATAATAACCTTAAAATAATAATGATTTTGCCCATAATAACAATATTAAAGATAATATCGGTAATAACGTTTATAACGATAACGAAAACAATGATTATAAAAGAAAAACGATAATAACGATAATAACGTAAATAAAGATAACAATAATAATAATGAATGTAGTAACGATAATAACGATAAAAACGATAAAAACGATAACGAGAATAACGATAATAACAAAAATAACGACAATAACGCTAATAATAATTATATTAATAATGTCAACGATAATAACAATAGTAACGATAATAACGACAATAACGATATTAACGATAGCGAATATAACGGTTATAACGGTAGAAACGATAATAACGATAATAACGATATTAGCTGTAATAACGATAATGACGGCAATAAAGATAATAACGTTTCCAACACTAATAACTATATTAACGGTAATCATAATAATAACGTTTATGACGATAGCGATAATAACGATTATAACGGAAGTAAGGATAACGAAAATATGATTATAATGATAAAAACAACAACGTTAATAACTATTATAACGATATTAACGATAAAAAAGATTATAGCGATAATGAGTATAATAATGATAATAATAACGATAATATCGATAATAAAGATAATAAAGATAATAATGATAATTATTGTAATAACGGTAATTAAGATATTAACGATACTAACGATAATAACGTTAATAACGATAACTACGCTAGGAAAAATTGCAGTTATAACAGTATAACGATAATAACTGTAATATCGGTAATAAGGATAATAATGATAGAAACGTTAATTACGAAGATAGTAATAATAATATCTATAACGACAAAAACGATAATAACGGTAATAACGATAGTAGCGATTATGACGATAATTAGGATAATAAAGAAAATAACGATTATTACGATAATCACGATTATAACGATAATAACGATAATAACGATGATCACGATAATAACCATAATATTAATAATAATAACGATAATTACAATTATAACGACAATAACGATAATAATAATAATTAAAATAATAATAACGATAATAAAATTAATAATGGTTATAACGACAAAAACGGTAATAAAAATATTAATAACCATAATAACAATAAATCGATAATAACGTTAATAACGATAATAACGAGAACGATAATAACGATTATAACCGTAGTAACGATAATATAGGTAGTAGCGATAATAAAGGTAATAACGATAATAACGTAAATAACGATTATAATGATAATATCTATAGTAACGATAATTACGATAATAACGATAATAACGCTAAAGATAATAACGATTATACCAGTAATAAGGATAATAACGATAATAATGATAATAAAGATAATAACGATAATAGTGATATTAAAAGTAATAATAATAATAATAACGATAATAACGATTGAAACGAAAATTACATCAATAACAATAATAACGATAAGACTATAAAAGGGATAATAACCATAATGACAGTAACGATAAATACGAAAATAACGATAAGAAGATAAGGAAGATAATAACGATAATAACGACTATATCGATAATAACGATATTAATAATAATTATAGTGATATTAACGATAATGACGTTCAAAACGATGAAAAGTGTAATGACGATAATAATGATAATATAGATAATAACGGAAATAACGATATTAATTTTTATTACGATAATAACGATAATAAGGATAATGACGATAAAAACCATAATGACCATAATAACGTTATTAAATATTATAACGATAATAAAGATTCTAACGATAATAACGATAATAACAATATTAACGTTGATAACGATAATAACGATATAACGATAACCATTCTAACGATTATAGCGGTAGTAACTATAATAAAGATAATAGCAATAATATCGGTAATAACCATAATAACGATAATACCGAAAATAACGTTTGTAACTGTAAGAAAAGTAAAACGACGAAAACAATAACTATAACGTTAGCAACGGTAAAAACGTTTATAACTATTATATCGATACTAACGATTATGACGTTAATAACGGTAACAAAGTTAATATGGTTAATTACGATAATAATAATAATAATATTATCAAAAACGAAAATAAAGATATTAATGATAATAACGATAATAACGATAACTATAATTACGATTATAACGGTTGTAACGATAATAAAAATAATAACGATAATAACGGTAATAACAATAATAACGATAATAAAGACAATAACTATAAAAAAGATAATAATCATAATAACGAGAACGATAATAACGATTATAACGGAAATAATGATAATAAAGATAATAACGATATTAATAATAGTAATAACGATTATTACGATAACAAGGATAATATCGAAAATTACCATAATAACAATAACAACGATAAAAACAATAATAACTATTAAAACGATAATTACGATAATAACGAGAGAAAGGTTAATTACAATAATAATAACTGTGATAATGATAATAACGATAATAACGATAGTAACGCTAATAACGTTATGAAGGATAATAACGATAAGAATGATAATAACGTTAATAGTATTAATAATAATAATAATAACAATAATAATAATAATAGCGATAATGACGATAATATTTATAATAACGATAATGACGCTAATAACGTTAATAAAAATAATCATTACGATAATTACCATAATAACGATAGTAACGATAAGAACGATTATAGCGATAATAACGGTAATATAGGTAATTAGGATTATAACGGTAAAAACGATAATAAAGATCATGAAGATATTAACAATAATAACCGTATTAACGGAAATTAACGTTATGACGATAATAATGATAATGACAATTACGATTATAACATTAGTAACGATAATAATGCTAATAACGATAAAAGTGATAATAACGATAATAACGATAATAACAATAATAATAATAATCTTAACGATAATAATGATAATAAATATAACGATAATAACGATTATAACGGTAGTAACGAACATGAAGGTAATACCGGTAACAATAAAACGACAAAAAAGTAATTAACGATATTAGCGATAATGACGATAATAATAATGATAATAACGATCATAACGAATATAACTATAATAGAGATAATAACGGCAATATTAATAAAAATAACGATAATAAAGATTAAAGCAATAGTAAGGATAATAACGATAATAACGATAATAACGATAATAACGATAACGTTTATATAGGTAGTAACGGAAATAAAGATATTAAGGAAATTAACGGTAATAGTAATAATGGCTATAATAACTATAATAACGGTAATAACGATAGTAACGTTTATAAGGAAAGCGATAAGAACACCTATAACAGTAGTAACGATAATAAGGAAAATAACGTTATCAAAGATAATAACGATAATAACTATCATAACGATAATAACGATAATAACGATAAGAACGATAATAACTGTAACTACTGTAATAACGAAAATAAAGATTAACGATAATAACGATTATACCGGTAACAACGATAATAGCGACAATAACGATAATAACGAGAATAACGATATTGAAGTAATAATAACGATAGTAACGATAACAACAATAATAAAGATAATAACGATAATAATTAAAATAATAACAAAAATAAATATAAAAAAGATTTTAACGAAAATAACGGCAATAACGAGAAAAGCGATACTAATATTATTAATAACAATAATAACGAATAAAAAATAAGTAACGACAATAACGACAAAATCTATAATAACGTTAATAATAATAATTATAATAACGATATTAACCATAATAACGATAATATCTAAAATAACGATAACAACGATAATTAAGAAAAAAACGTTAAAATCGATAATAATTATAATAATAACGATAATAACGATAATAACATCAACAAAGATTTTAATAATAATAATAACGAAAAAATGATAATAACGATTATAACGATAATAACGATAATAACCATAGGATGATAACAACGATAATAACCATAGGATGATAACAACGATAATAACGACAAATAACATTAATAACGATAGTGACAATAATAAGGATAACGATAATAACGATTAAATCAGTTTAACAATAATGAAAGAAATAACGATACTAATAATAATTATAACGATAATAACGATAATAATGATATCAAAGATAACAACGAAAATAACTATTATAATAATTATAACGATAATAATGATAATAACAATAATAACGATAACGAAAATAACGTTTATAAAGGTATTAACAATAATAACGATAATCACGATAATTATAATAATAATATCGATAATAACGGTTATAACGATAAAAACGATAATAAAGATAATAACAATGATAACAATAATAATTACAATAACGATGTTAAAGATAATAACTATAACAAGGATAACGGTAATAATTATAATAACGATAATAATAATAATAATAACGATAATAGCGATTAATACGATAATACAGATAATGACGATAATAACGATAATAACGATAATAACGATAATAACGATAATAAATGTAATACCGATAATTATAATAATAACGATAATAATTGTTATAACGAAAATACCGATAATAACGATTAAATCGATAATAACGATAATAACAATAATGAAGTTAATTACTATTTTAACAATAATAACGGTAATAACGATAATTACGGCAATAACGATAATATAAAAATATTATGACGTTAATAAGGAGAATAACAATAATAATAAAATTTATAATGATAATAACGATTATAACGTTAATAACGATAATAACAATGACAACGATAATAACGATATTAATTATTGTAACTACAATAACGATAATAACAATAATATTAATAGTAGTAACGATAATAACCATAATAATAATAATAACGATAATAACGACTATATCGATAATAACGGTAATTACTAAAATAATGATGATAACGATAATAACGATAATAACGATAGCATAGATAATAATAATATTAATAACGATAGCACGAATAATAACGATAATCAGTATAATAAATATAACAAGGTCAATCTCGATAATAACATCACTAACGATAATAACGATATTAGTATTAATAATAATATAAATAATATTAATAACGTTAATGACGATAATAACAATAATAGCGATAATAAATATAATAACGATATCGAAAATAACGATTATATTGTTAATAACGATAATAACGATAATCAAGATAATTATGATAATAATAACGATAATTACGGTAATAACGATAAAAACGGTAAAAATGATAATAACGATAGTAACGGTAATAACAACAATAACGATACTAACGATAATAACTATAACAAGGATAATAACGATAGTAATAATAATAATAACGATAATCACTATTACTACGATAATAAAGTTAATTATGATAATAAGGAAAATAACTATATCAATGACTATAACGATAATAAAGATGAAAACGATAATAACGATGATAAATACAATAATGATAGTACGATAAGAACGATTATAAAGATAATAACGATGGAATCCATAATAACTATATCAACCATAATAACATAACGATTATAACGATAATAACAATAATATAAATAATAATACCGATAATAACGTTAATATTGGGATTACAGAAAATAAAGATAATAATAAAGATAATCACGATACTAACGATATTATTAATAATAATAACGATAATCCGATTATAATAAGAATAATGATAATAATAATAATAATAACGATAATAATGATAAAAAAGTTAACAACAATAATAACGATAATAACGGTTATAATAATATTAATAACCATAATAACGATAATAAAGATAATAACGGTATCAACGATAATATAGATAATAATAACAGTAATAACATTAATAACGATAATAACGATAAAATGATAATAACGGCAATAATATTAATAATAGTAACGATAATAACGATATTAAAGGTAATAACAATAATAATAACGATAATAACGATTATAACGTAAATTACGACAATAACGATAATAAAGATAAGACAATAAATAAGATATTAACGATAATATCGAAAATAACGCTAATAACGATAATAACGATTAGAAAATAAGGACGATAATAACGATAATAACGACTATGTCGATAATAACGATAATAACGATACTAATAATAATAATATTAATAATAACGATAATAAATATTATAACGGTTATAACGATTATAAGAATATGAAGAAATTAAAGATAATATCTGTATTAAAGGTCTTAACGATAATAACCATAATAGTGGTAAAAACCATAATAACGATAATAACGATAACGATAATGACTGTTATAACGATAACGATAATAACGATCAAAATGGCAGTAACGATAATTAGCGAAAATAACGATTATAATGATAATAACGATAATAACGATAATAAGGGCAATAACAATAATAATATCGTAAACGATAAAGACGATAGTAGTATTAATAATAATAATAATAACATTAATAATAAAAACGATAATGACGATAATAACGATAATAACGATAATAACGATAAAACAATAATGAAAATCATAATAACGATAATAAGTATAATAAGATAATAACGATAACATCGAAAACAACGATTATAACATTATAACGATTATAGTAATAATAATAACTAAAGGACGATAATAACGATAATAACGATAACAAAAATAAAGATTATAAAGGTAATAACGATAATAACGATAATCACGATAATAAGGAGAATATCGATAATAACGGCAATAACGATTATAACGATAATAACGATAATAGTATTAATAAAAATAAAAATAATAATAATAATAACGTTATTGACGATGATAAAGTTAATAACGAAAATAACGAAAATAACGATGATAAAGAAAATAACGATAATAACGATAATAAGGTTAATAATGATAATAATAATTATAATAATATTAATAATAACAATAATAATATTAATAAAAATAATAATAATAACTCTAATAAAGACAATAGCGATAGTAATAAAAATATAATATTATGAATAATAATAAAACTATTAATAATAATAATAATAGTAACGATAATGGAGACATTAACTTTTATAACTACAATTACGATAATAACGATAATAACGGTAATAACAATAATATTAATTATAATAACGTTAGTAAGTATAATATTTTTAATAAATGTAATAAAGGTAATAATAACGATAGTAACTTTGATAATGATAATAGCGATAAAAAAGATTATAACGATAATAACGGTAATAAATATAATAACGATGATAACGATAATAACGATAATAACGTTAATAACGATTATTGTAATAATAATAACAACAGTAATAATAATAACAATGATAGCTTGTATAGCTGTAATATCAATAATAATGTGAAAAACGATAACGACGATTCTAACGATTATAACGGTAATAACGATAATAAATATAATAACAGTTTTAACGATAATAACATTAATAACGATAAGATGATATGAACTATAATGACGATTATAACGATAATAATGATAATAATGATATAAACGTAATTTCTGTTATATCTGTAATAATGATAATAACGATATTGACGACAATAACGGTGACAAAAATAATTATAAAGATGACAACGACTATAATACCGATGATAATAACGATAAGAACGATAAAAACGATAATAACGATAATAAAGAGAATAACGATAATAACAATATTAATAACGATAATAACGATTATAAAGTTAAGAACGATAATAACGTTAATAACTATAATAATTATTATACTAAAAATATTAACGTTAATAACGATAATAACGATAATAATATTATTGTTAGCGATAATGACCTATATAAAGTTAATACCGATAATAACGATAATAACGATAAAAGCGTTAATAATAATAATAATAACGATAATAACGTCAATATCGATAATACCGATAATAACGATAATAACGATAAGACAGATATTAATAATAATAATAACGAAAATTACGATAATAAAGATAATAACGACTATAACTAAAATAACGTTAACGAAAATAACGATTATAAAGATAATAACGATAATAACTATAATAATAATAAAAATATCTATAATAACTATAATAACGATTGTAACGTTAATTACATTAATGATGATAAAGGCGATAACGATAATAACGGTTATAACGTTCATATTGAAAATAAAGGTAATAATAATAATAATATCAATAATAAACATAATAAAGTTAATAACGATTAAAACAAATATTAACGACAATAATGTTAATTATAGAGATAATAACTATAATGACGATAATAACGATATTATTAATAATAACGTTAATTTAGATAATCACGATTGTAAAAGTAATAATACTGATAATAACTATAATAACGATTATAACGATAATAACGATAATACCGATTTTAATAATATTAAAGGCGATAAAACCAATAATAACGATAACAACGATAATAACTATAATAACGATAATAACGATTATAACTATAATAACAATTATAACATTAAGAACGATAGTAATGAAATAAACGAAAATAATGATAATAACGATAATAACGTTAATGATAATAATAATAACGATAATAACGATATTTACGTTAATAACGATAATAACGATACGACGATAATAACTATGATAACGATAATAACAATAATAACGATTATAACGATAAGAACTATAATAACGATAACAATGATAACGATTATAAGGATAATAACAGAAATAACGATAATAAAGACATTATCGATAATAACTATAATAACTTTAATCACGATAACGAAAATAAGGATTATAACGTTAATAACGATATTAACGATAATGACATAAATAACGATAAGATGATAAGAACGATAATAACGATGATAACAATAATAAGGAAATAACGATAATGAGGACAATAACGTTAATACCGATAATAACCATAATAACGATAATAGTAATAATGTTACTAATAATAATAATTATAATACGTTTAATGATGATAATAACGAAAAAAACGACGATAACGATGATAATATTAATAACACCAATAAACATAATAAGGATGATTAGGATATTAACGTTTATAAAGGTAATAACGATAGTAACGCTAATAAAAATAATAATAAAATAATAACGAAAATTAAGATGAAAACGATAATAGTAGTAATGTAAACACCAATAAACATAATAAAGATGATTACGATTTTAACGTTTATAAAGGTAATAATGATAGTAACGCTAATAACAATATTAATAAAATAATAACGAAAATTACGATAAAAACGATAATAGTATTAATGTTAATAATAATAATAATAATAATAATAACTCTTTAATAACGATAAAAATGACAATAACGATAATGACGTTAATAACGATACAAACGATAATGACGATAAAAAAGGGTATAACAATAATAACTACATTAAGGATAATAACGATAAAAATAATCATAATAATAAAGATAATAACGATAATAACGTTAAAAACTGTAAAAACTATAATAAAGATTAAAAAGATTATTACAAACAAACTATATTATCGATAACAACGATAATAAAGTTTATAACGTTAACTATAGTAACTTTTATAACGGTAGTAACGATAATAAATACAACTATTATATCTAAACTAATAATTATAATAAAGTTAATACCGATAATAACGATAAAGCGGTATTAAAAATAAAAACAATAATAACGATAATACCTGTAAAAACAATAATAACGATAAATAGCATTATAACAATAAAATCGATAATAACGAAAATAACGATAATAACTTTTAATAAGATTTATAACGTTAGTAAAGGTAATAACGGTAATAACGAAGATAACGGGAATAACAATAATACTAGAAATAGTTACGATAATAAAGATAATAATAATAATAACGATAATAACGATAACATCTATAATAACGGTCATAACGATAATAACGATAATAACAAGAATAAGTATAATACTAACAATAATATCGATAATAACGGTAATGAAGAATGTAGCGATAATAACACTACTAACTATAACAACGATAATAATAATAACAATAACGATAATAACGACAAAATCGATAATTATTATAATAATGGTAGGACGACAGGAACAATATAAACGATAATATCGGCAATAACGATAATATCCACAATAACGATTTTAATGAAAATAACGAAAATAACGATAATAATTATAAAACGATAATTAATATAACAACATTAATATCGATAGTGACGACAAAAGCGTTTATAAGGATAATAACGGTAACATGAGTAATAACGGTGTAAAAAATTAACGATAATAACAATAATAAACATATTAACGCTAAATAGAATAACTATTATATCGGTAATAAAGATAATAAAGGTAATAATGATAATAACGAAAATTACGAAACTAACTGTAATAACGATAATTACAATAATAAAGATAATAATTGTTATAATGAAGATAATAACAATAGTAACGATAATAACGATAAAAACGATAAAAACAAAAATAACGATATTTAGGACAATAACGACTTATCTTAACGACAATAACGATAATAACAATAATAATGATTATAACGGTAATAAGGACAAAAACGATTATATCAAGAATAACTATTTTAAAGATAATAATGATTATACATGTAAACAACGGTAATAACGATAAGAACGATAATTATGATAATAATATTAATAATAACGATAGTAACGATAATAATGGTAATAACGGAAGTAACATTTACGATTATAACGATAAGTATAAATAATTGTTATAACGTTAGTAAAGATAATAAATATAATAACGATAATAACGATAATAACGATAATAATAATATTAATAACGACAATAACAATAATAAAGATAATTACGGTAATAACGATAATAACGATAAAGAGGTGATATCCACAATAACGAGAATAACGATAATAATAATAATTTCAACGATAACAACGATAAAAATATAATGACGATAATAACGATAATAATGGTAAAAGAGATAATAATTATACTAACGATAACATCCGTAATAATAATTATAATAACGATAATAACGATAAATCTATAATAACGGTATTATCGATCATATCAGGAATAACGATAATAATAATAATTATAACGATAATAACGATGTTAAAGATAACAACGATAATAACGATTATAACGATATCAACGTAATAACGATAATATCGATAATAACGACAATATCGATAATAACGAGAATAACGATAATAATAATAATTATAACGATTAACGTTGTTAAAGGTAATAACGATAATAGCGATAATAACGAAAATAACGATACTAACGATAATGATAATCATGTTATTAACGGTGATAACGATAATAACGTTATTAACGGTAATAACGGTAATAATGATAATAACAATAATCATAATAATAATAGAAATAATAGCGAAGATATCGATAATAACGGTAATAACGGTAATAACGAAAATATCGATAACGATAATAACGATAATAAAGATAATAACAGTTGTAAAGATAATAAAGAAAATAACGATAGTAATGATAATATCAATAGTAACAATAATAACGATAATAACGATAACAACGTTGTTGACGGAAATATTGATAAACGATAATAACGATTATAACTATATTAACGATAATAACGATAATAACAATAATAACCATAACATTAATAATGATTACAACAGTAGTAACGATAACAAAAGATAATAACGTTTAAAGGGAAATACAGATAACGATAATAACGTTATTAACCAAAATAAATGTGACAAAGATAATAACGATAATAAAGATTAACGATAATAACGGATATAACGATAACAATGATAACGATAATAAAGGTTTTACAGGTAATAACGACAATAACAATTATAATAATAATAATAACGATAATAACTATAAATCAATAATAATGGTAATATCGTTAAAATCGAAAATAACGATAACAACAATAATAATAACGATAATAACGATGTTAAAGATAAAAACGATAATTAGGATATTATCGATAATAACGATAATAACTATAATAAAGATTATATCGAAATTAACGAGAATAACGATGATAATAAGAATAATAACAATAACTATAATAAGGATAATATCGATAATTACGAGAATACCGATAATAATAATTATAATAACAGCAATAACGATGTTAAAGGTAATAAGAACAATAACAATAATAACGACAATAAAGGTAATATCGGGGATAACGATAATTACGATAATAATCGTAGTAATAGTAATAATAATGATAATAACGACAAAAACTATTATAACGGTAATATCGATAATATCGAGAATAACGATAGTAATAATAATTATAGCTATAATTACGATGATAAACATAATATCCGTAATAATGATAATAACTATAATAACGATAGTAAAGATAATAACGATAATATCGTTAATAACGAGTTAACGGTAGTAATAATAATAATAACGATAATAACGATGTTAAAGGTAATAACGATAATAACGATAAAAATGATAATCACGATAATAATACTAATAGAAGCGAAGATAACGATAATAAAGTTAATAACGATAATAACGATATTAAAAAAACAACCATAATAAAGTTGAAAACGATAATAATGATAATAACAATTATAATGGTAGTCACGATAATAAAGAAAATAACGAAATTGACATTAATAACTATAATAACGATAATATCGATAATAACAATAGTACTCCTATAACGATAAAAAAATAACAACGAAAATAGTGATAATAACGATAAAAACGAAAATAAAGGTAATAACGATAATAATAATAATAAGAACAGTAGCAATAATAATAAAAATAATAGTATTAATAATAACACTAATAACGATAATAAAAATAAAAAGGTTTATAACGATAATAACGGTTATAACGATAATAACGATAATAACTATAGTAAAGATAATAACGATAATAACGTCAAAATTGACATTAAAGAAAATAACGATAATAAAGACTATTACGCCAATATCGATAAAAATAATAATAACGATAATAAAGTTAATAACGGTAATGATAATAATATTATCAATATCGATACTAACGATTATAACGATAATAACGATTATAGCATAAGTAACGATAATAATTAATAATAACGTTAATAACGGTAATAGCGGTAATAACGATAATAGCGATAAAAACGATAATACGATATTAATGATAATACCAAAAATAACGATAATAACGGTAATAATAACAAAAATATCGATTATAACGATAAGAACTATAATAACGATACTAATTATAATAAAAACGTTAGTAACGATTATAACGAAAATAACGATAATAATGGAAATCACGATAATAACGATAATAAATGAAATAACGTTAATAAAGTTATCAACGTTCATAGTAATAATAACGGTAATATTCTTAATAAGGATAAAACGATAAAAACGATAATAACTATAAGGATAATAACAGTAAATAGGGTAACAACGATAATAGCGAGAATAACAATAGTAACGGTAATAACGATTACGATAATAACGGTTATAACGGTAGTAACGGAAATAAAGGGATTAATGATATTAATGTTTATAATGATAATAACGATTATAACGATATGAAAGATAATAACGATAGCAAACCTAATAATTATTATAACGATAATCACAACAGTAATGTTTATAACGATATCGATGATAACTGCAATAACGGTAGTAAAGATAAGAACGAAAATAATGATGATAATAATAGTAGCGAAAATAATGATATAAACGGTAATAACTATTATAATGATCATAACTTTAACAACTGTAATAACGGTTATAAAGATTAACAGTAATTACTATAATAACTCTGACGAGAATAACGATTATACCGGTAATGAAGATAATAAAGATAATTACGACAATAAGGATAATTACGATAATAATGATAATAGTAATAATAATTTCGATAAATAAGATAATAACGATAATAAAGGTAATAAAGATTATATTTAAAATAATAACGATTATAAGTATAATTACGAAAATAATGATAATAACGATTATAATGATAATAACGATCATTACGATAATAAGGATAATAACTATAATAATAATAATCATGACGATAAAAAAGATAATAACGATAATAACTATAATTACGAAAGCAGCAATAGTACAGTTAATAACTATTATATGAATAATAATAACGATAGTAACGATCATATAGTTAATGACCATAATAACGATAATAACGATAATAACAATAATAATGCCGATAATTACGATAATAAAGATTATAACGGTAATAAGGGTAATAACGATTATAACGATAATAACAATAATAACGATAATGACGATAATAACGATAATAACGTTAATTACGATTAAGATAATAATAATAACGATAATAACGATAATAACGGTAATAACGACAAAAACGATAATACGGTAATAACAATAATAACGATAGTAACGATGATAACGGTAATATCGATACTAACCATAATAAAGATAATATTGACAATAATAACGATAACAACGGTAATAACGATAAAAAAGATAGAAACGATAATAACAAAAATAAAGAAAATACCATTATTTACGATAATAACGAAAATGATGGGTATAACAACTATAACAATAATAACGGTAATAACGGAAATTACGATTATCACGATAGTAATCAATAATAATTATAATAATAACAATAATAACTTTTATATTTACAAGAATAATTGTAATAAAGTTAAAAACGACAAAAACGATAATTACTATTCTAACGTTGATAACGATAATAACGATAATAGCGATAATCACGAGAAGTAAGATAAAATAATATAATAATGATGAATACGATAATAAAGTTAATAGTAATAATAACGACAATTATGATTATATTAATAATAATAAGGGTTATGACGTTTGTAATGATAAAAACGATAATAACGATAATAACGATAAAGACGATAATAAAGATAACGATACTAGCGGTTTTAACGGTAGTAACAATTATAAAGGTAACAACGATATAAACGGTAATAACGATAATAACGATAATAACGATAATGAAGATAATAACATTTACAACCCTAATAACTATATTAACTATAATCACCTTTAAAAACTACAAACCTTCATAACCGTGTCGAAAATAACGATTATAACGATAAGAACGATAATAACGATACTAACGATAATAAAGATGATATCGATAATAACGGTAATAACAATTATAACGAGAATAACGATAATAAAGTTAAAACGAATATAACGGTAGTAATTATAACGATATTAACGGTAATAACGGTAATAACGATGTTAACGATAAAAACGATAACGTTAATAACTAATATAACGCTAAAAACCATAATAACGTTAATAACGATAATAATAATAATAATAACGAAAATAACGATTATAACGATAATGACGATAATAACGATTGTAACGATAATAACGATAATAAAGGTAATAAAGAAAATAACGATTATAACGATAACAACGTTATCAACAATAATAACTATTATAACAATAATATCGTTAATTACGATAATAATAATAGTAAAAACCATAATAACGATACAAACAATAAAAACGAAAATAACGATAATGTAGATAATAAAGTTAATAACGATAACAAGAAAAATAACGATAATAACATAAATAACCATAATAACCTTAATAACAATAATAATAATAATAAAAACGAAATTAACGATAATATCAATAATAACGACAATAACTATAATAACTATAAGGATAATAACGATTATAAAAGTATTAACGATAAGAACTATAAAAACAATAATAAAGGAAATAATGGTAAAAACGATAAAAAAGATATTATCGATAACAACAGTAACACGATAAGATCGATAACAAAGATAATACGTCAAAAACATAAATAACGATATTAACTATAATAAGGATGAAGATAATAACGAATATAACGGTAATAACGACAATAACGATAATAATTAATATTACGATAATCAACGATAATAACGATAATAACGATAATAAATATAATAACGTTAATAATGATAGTAACGATAATAATAATAATAAACATTATTTCGATAATAATGATAATAACACAAATATCGGTAATATTGATAATAGTAATAATAATAACGATATTAAATATAATAACGATAATAATGATTATAATGGCAATAACGATAATAAAGATAATAATTTAATTAAGGGAACGTTAATAACGATTAGATCGGTAGGAACCATAATAACAATAATGACGATACAAACAATAATAATAACGATAATGACGATATTAACAATAATACAGACTATAACGATATTAACGATAATATCTACAAAAACGATAATAACGATAATAAAGGTAATAACATTATCAACGATAATAATAATAATAATATTAATAACGATAATAACGATAATAACATGAATAACGATAGTAATGAAAACGATAATAACGACTATAGCGGTGGTAACTGTAATAAAGATAACAGCGATAATAACGGTAATAACGATTTTAATAATAATAATACAGATAATACCGATAAAAACGATAATAACGACAAAAACTATAATTGCGATAATAACAATAATAACGACAATATTAATAATAACGATAATAAAAAAGTTGGAACGATTATGATGTTAATAACGATTATAACGGTAATAACGATAATATCAATAATAACGGTAATTACGATAATAACGATAATAATGATATTAACGTTAATGACGATAATAAAAATAATAATAACGGTAATAACGATAAAAACGACAGTCCAAATAATAACGATAAAAACGATTATAACGTTAACAACTATAATAAACTTTATGACGATATTAACGATAATACATGTAAAAACTGTAATAATAATAGTAATCATAATAACGATTACGATAATTACGATTATAACGGGAGAAACGATAATATCTGTAATAACGATAATAATGATACTTACGGTAATTACCGTGATAAGGATAATAACGATACTAACGATAATATAGTTAATAACGTTAATAAGTATAATAACGATTAAAATCATAATAAAGATAATAATGATCATAACGGTAGTGACGAGATTAACGATAATATCAATAATAATGTCAATAACGGTAATAACGATAATAGCTGGAATACCGATTATTACGATAATAAGTGTAACAACGGTAATAATGAATTACGTTAATAACTATTATAACGATAATAAAGAGAACTATAATATCATTTACATCGGTAAAAACGATAATAACGAAAATAATAATTATAATAACGATAATAGCGATAATAAAAGCAAAACGGTAATAGCGGAAATAACGATAATAACGATAATAAAGATGAAATTTCATTAACGATATTAACGATATTAGCGATAATAACGATAATAACAATAATGATAATGAAGCTTATAACGGTAGTAACGATAATAGAGTTAATATCGATAATAGCGGTAATAACCATAATAGCAATAAATACGTTAATAACGATAATAACGGTAACATCGATTAAAACGGTAATAAAGGACAACGATAATAACTATCATAACGATAATAACGATAACGATAATAACGTTTATAAAGACGATACTGATACTAAAAATAATAACGATAGTAATAATAATAATAACGATTATAACGATAATAACGATAATAACTGTAATAACGGTTTAAAGATTAACGATAATAACTATAATAAACATTACAAAAACCATAATAACGAGAATTACGATAATAACGATAATAACAATAATACCATCAATAAAAACGGTAATAACGATAATAAAGATAAAATATATTATAACGATAAAAAAAAACAATAATAGAGGTAAAAGTAATAATGACTATAATAACTGTAATAACGGTAAAAAATATAATACCTGTAATTATGATATTAACGATAATTACGATAAAAATGATAATAACGAAAATAACGTTAACGTTAATAACGCTTTTAACGGTAGAAACGATAATAACGGTAATAATGATATTAAAGGTGATAACAATAATAATGGGAAGAATAATAACGATTATAATGTTAGCAACGATAATAAAGGTAATAACGATAATAACGACAATAACGATAATAACTGTAATAATGATAATAAGGGAAATACCGATAGTAAAGTTAGTAAATACATATACGAAACTAACCATAATAACGATATTAACTGAATAAGGATAATGACGATAAAATCAGTAATAACGATAAAGATGGCAACGATTATAACGGTAATAACGATAATAAGGATAATAACGATAATAACGGTATTAACGATAAAGATTATGACGATTATAAGGATATTAAAGTTTATAACGATAATAACGATAACAACGAAAATAACGATAATTAAGTTAAAAACAATAATAACGTTAATAACGATTATAATAATAATTATAACGATATTAACTATAATAAAGATAATAACAACAATAGCGATATTAACCATAATTACTATAGTAACGATAACGATAATAACGATTATAACGGTAATAAAGATAATAACGATAAAATCGATAATATTAACAATAATAACGATTACAATAGTAATATAAACCACAATATCTTTAATATCGATAATAACGATACAAAGGATAATAATGGTTAAAACGAAAATAACTGGAATAACTGTAATAATAATATAAATAATGATAATAATGATAATAACGACATTAGCGATTGTAATAATAAAAATAGCGATAATAACGATAATAATGATAATAACGATAACGATAATATCGACTATAACGATTATAATAATAATAATAACGATAATAAATATAATAACGAGAATAACAATAGCGATACTAACGATTATAACAGGAATTACGATAATAACGATAACAATGATAATAATAATAATAATACCGTTAATAACGATAATGACGATAATAAAGATTATAACGGTAATAACGATTATTACGATAATAACGATAATAAATATAATAATGATTATGACAATGGTTACTATATTAAAGAGGATTACGATAATAACATTTATAAAACAATGATAATAACGTGTATAACGCTAGTAACTATAATAACAAAAATAACGATTATTATGATATTAACGATAATTACGATAACAAAGGATAATTACGATAATAAACATAATAGTAACGATAATAATGCTAATAACGATAATAATAATAATAACGATAAGACGATAATAACGCTATTAGCGATACTAATAATAATAACAATGAAAATATCGATAATAACGACAAAAACGAAAAAAACGACAATAACAATAATAACCATAATAACGGAAATAAAGGTAATAACAATTTTCACCATATTAATGATAATAATAGGAATAATAGCGATAATAAAGATAATAACGATAACATCTTTAATAATGATAATAACCATAATAAGGATAATAATAATAATAATAAAGATTTTAAAGATAATAGCGATAATTACGATAAAAATTATTATAACGATAATAACGATAATAATGATAATAACGATTATAACAATAATATGGAAAATAACAATTATAACGATACAAACGATAACAACGGAAATAACCATAATAACGATTGTAACGATAATATTAACAATATTAACGATAATAACCATAATAACGATATTAGCAACTATAACTATAATGACTGCAATAGCGGTAATAACTATTATCTCGATAATAACGATAATAATAATAATAGTAAAGATAATAACAATAATAGGGCTAATAACGGGAATTACGATAATAATAATAATAATAATAATAATACTAATGATAATAAAGCTAATAATGATAACAACGTCAATAACGATAATATTAATAAAAATAAAGGCAATAACGGTAGTAACAATAAAAATAATAGTAATGATAATGACATTAATAAGGACAGTTATGGTAAGAACGGTAATAACCATAATAACGGAAATTGCGACAATAAAGATAATAATTATAATAAACATAATATAGGTTATAACAATAATAATTATATAAACGATAATAACGATAATAACGGTAAATACGATAATAACGACAATAACGATAATAAGGATAATGATGATAAAAATAATAATAATATCGATAATAGCTATATTAATGATAATTACGATAATTACTATTATAACGATAATAACGATTATAACGGTAATAACTTTCCTAACGATAATAACAATGGTAATAATAATAATAACATTAATAACGATTATAACGGAAGTAACGATAATAACGATAAATCGATAATAAAGATAAAAACGATAATAACGATAATAAATATTATAACGATAATAACGATAATAACGGTGATAATGGTTATAACCATAATAGCGATAATCACGAAAATAATATTACGAATAAGGATAAAAAGTATAATAAGGATAATAAAGATAATAACGATAATTAAGAAAATATAGATTATTAAAATAGTAACTATACTATCGACAAGAAAGATAATAACGTTTAGAATGATAATGATAATAACTATTATGACGTTAGTAACAGTAATAACAGTAATATCGATAATAACGATTATAACGGTATTGAAGATAACAATGGCAATAACGGTGATAAAAATTAACGATAATAACGATAATATTAATAATAATTATGTTAATAAGGATAATAACGGTAATAACGATAATATCGTTACAGCATTAATAAAAAAACTACAATAATAACGATCATAAGTATTATAAAGAAAATAACGATAATAACGATATTGACGGTAAAAACGATAATAATTATATTAATAACGATAATAACAAAAGAAACGATAAGACGATTAGGACGATAATAACGATAATAAGGACAATAATGGTAATAACGATTATAACGATAATAACGATAATAATAGTAATAATAACGATAATAACGATCATAACGGTAAAAACGATAATAACGATAACGAAAATAACGATAATAAAAATAATTACAGTTATGACAATAACAACGATAATACGGAATAGGACGATAAAAACGAATGTAACATTAATAAAGATAATAATAATATTAATAACAATAATAATGATAATAACGATAATAAGGATAATAACGTCAATAACGGTAATGACAATAATAACGATAATAACGATAATAACGATAACAAAGAAAAAATACACAATAACGGTAATAACAGTAATAACGTTAATAATATTACTAATAACGATAAAAATGGTAATAAAGATAATGACGATAACACGATAAGAACGATAATTACGATAATAACGATAATAACGATCATAACGAAAATAACGACAATGACGATTATAATAATAATAATGATAATAATGATAATAACGATTACACCAATATTAAATATATTAACGATTATAGCGATAATAACGGTAATAGCGGCAATAACGATAATAACGATAATAAAGTAATAACTACAATAACGATAATAACTATTATAAAAATAAAAATGGTGATAATAATATTAATAACGTTAATAACGATAATATTAATTATAACGATAATAGCGATTAAACGGTATTAACGGTACTAACGAAAATAACGTCATTAACAACAATAGTAATAATTATATAGATAATAAAGATAATACCGAATACAACGATAATAACGATAAAAAACATAATAATAATAATAATTAGAATAAAAATAATAAAGATAATATATCTAATAACGATAAAAAGGTTATAATGATAATAACGATAATAGAGGTAATAATGGCAATAAAGATTATGACGATAATATTGATAATAATGATAATCACGATAATAATAATAATAATAATGATTATAACAATAATTACTGTAATATCGATAATAAAGATAATAACAAAAATAACGATAATAACCACACGAATAATCATAATAATATCGATAATAGCAATAATAACGATTGCAACGATAATAACGATAACAAAGGTAAAAATAATTATAACTACGATAAAGACGATAATAACAATAATAATTACAATAACGATAATAACGATAACTACGATTATAACTTTAATTACGATAATAAATATATTAACGATAATAACGATAAAAACGATAATAACACCAATAACGATAAAACCAATAAAAATGATAATAATAATAATGTTACCGATAATAACGTTAATGACGTTAAAAACGATAATAATAACTGTAATATCAATAATAACGGTAAAAACTATAATAACGATAATTATGATTATACCGGTTATAACTATAATAACAATAATATCACTAATGACTATAATAACGATAAGAACTATAATAATAATAATAATCAAAATAATATCGGTAACAACGATAATGAGGCTAATAATAAAAATAATTACGATAATAAAGATAATAACGATAATGACGTTAATAGCGATAATAATAATAATAACGATAATGTCTATAATAACGATAATAACTGTAATAACGGTAATAATGATAATAAACATTATAATAATAATAATAGCGATAATGACAATATTAAAGTTAATAATGGTAATTACGATAATAACGAAAATAACAACTACAACGATACTTACAATAAAACAATAATAATAATAATAATAAAAACAAAAATAACGATAATAACGATAATAACGATTATAACGATAATAACGATAATAAAGTTAATAATAATAATAACTGCAATAACGATTATAATGATAATAATAATAATAACAATAAAATAGATAATAACTGTAATAACGATTATAACGATAAAAAAGATAATAACAATAATAACGATAATAATGTATAATACGATAATAATAATAATAAAATCATCAATGACGATAATAACGCTAATAACTATAATAAAGGTAATAAAGATAATAACGGTAATCAAGATAACAACTATAATAACGAATATAATAATAATAGTAACGATAGTAATGATGATAATGGTAATAAGGATAATAATGGTAATAACGATAATAACGAAAAAGAAAATAATAACGATAATAACATGTATAACGAAAATAGCGATATAAACGATTATAGTTATATTAATAACAATAATGAAGATAAAAAAGATAATAACTATAATGACAATAATAACGATAATAACCATAATATTATTAATAATAATGATTACAACGATAATAAGGATCATATCGGTAATTACGATAATAACGACAATCACGATAAATATAACAATAAATATGATAATAACGATAATAATGAGAAAAATATATTAACGCTAAAAACGATATTACGATAATAACTCTATTAACCATAATAAAGATAATATCGATAATAAAGGTAAAAACGATAATAACTATAATTAAGATAACGATAATAAGGATTAAGAAAATAATAACAATAATGACGATTATAACGATAATAATTATAAAAACGATAATAATGAGAAGAATAACAATAATAATGAAAATAAAACTGATAACAATAATAACAGTAGTAACCATAATAATAATAATTATAACAATAATAACGATAATAACCATAATAAACATAATAATAATAATAATAAGGATGATAACGATAATAACGAAAATAAAGATTATAATGATAATAACGAGAATATCGATAATTTGGATAATATCCATAATAACCATAATAATAATATTAATAATGATAATAACGTTAATAATTGCAATTACGTTAATAAGGATAATAACAATAATAATAATAATAATAATAACGACAATAACGATAATATAGATTAAAACAATAATAACGATAACAACGGTAATGACGATAACAACGATAATAACTATAATAACGATAATAACGATAATAACGCTAATAAAGATAAAACCGACAGTAATGATAATAATAAAAATAACAATAATAACGATAATGGCGTTAAAACCGATAATAATGATAATTATAATGACAAAAAAGATAAAAACGATAATAAAGATAACGATAATGAACATAATAATTATAATAAAAATAATAACGATAATGACAATAATAACGATTATAATGGTAATCACGATAATAACTGAAATATCGATAAAAGCGGTAATAACGATAATAATTATAGTAACCATAATAATATTAATAATATCGATAAAAACGATAATAACGATTATAACAATAATAAAGATAAAAAACATAATAATAATAATAATAATAATAATAATAATAATAATAATAATAATAACGATAATAACATTAATAACTTTAATAACGATAATATCGATAATAACTATAATAACTATAATAACGTTACAAACGAGAATAATAGTCCTAATAACGATATTAACGATTATAACGGAAATTCTTCTAATAACGAGAATAAAGATAATTTCGATAATAAATATAATAATAATAATAATATCGATAGTAACTATAATAATGATAATATCGATAATGACATTAATTACAATAATAACTGCAACAACTATAATAAAGATAATAACGAGAATAACGATAATAACGATAATAACGATAAAAACGGTAATAACTAGAATAACGATGATAGCGATAATACGATTATAACGTTAATAACGATAATAACAGTACTAACGATAATAACGTGAATAACGATAATAATAATAATAATGACGAAAATAATGATAATAAAGATAATAGCGATAATGACGATAATAAGGAAAACGATAATAACGATTATAACAGTAATAACGATAAAACAAATAAAACGATATTAATAATAATAATAATAACGATAATAGCGATAATTACGATAATAACAAAAATAACGGTAATGTCCTTAATAACGATTATAAGTTTAATAAAGGTAATAAAGATAATAATGGTAATAATGATAATAACGATGAAAATAATAATAATAAGGATAATAACGATTAAAACGAAAATAACGATAATATCGATAACAACGAAAATAACGGCAATAATAATAACGATAATCACTATACTATTAGTAATAATAATGAAAATAAAGATAACGATAATAACGATAATAGCAATAATAACTATATTATCAATATATTATAACGATAACGATCGAAGGATTATCACGGTAGAATCGATAATAACGAAAGAAAACGATTATAAATATAATAAGGATAATAACGGTAATAACAATAATAACGATCCTAACGGAATTAACAGTAACAACGGTATTAACTGTGATAAAGATTAACGATAATAACGATAATAAATATTATAACAATAATAACTATTTTAACATAATAACGATTATAATGCTTAGAAGGATAATGATAGTATATATTATGAGGGTTGTAACGATAATAAAGATAATTACGGTAATAACAATAATAACGATAATAACTATAATAACGGTAACAAAGATAATAAAGTTAATAACGATAATAGGGATAATAAAGATAATACTGTTATTAACGATAACAATAATAATAATATTATCAATAAAGAAAAGAGCGATAATAACGATAATAAAGATAATAATTGTAATAATGATAATAACGATAATAACGTTAATAACGATAATAATTGTAATAATAATAATAATATCGATAAAAACGATGAAAAACGATAATAACAATAATATATATGATTACAATGATAACTACATTAACGATAATAACGATTATAATGATAAGAAAGGTTATAACTATGATAACGTTTATAATGTCCGTAACGATAATAGCGATAATAATGACAGTAATGATTGTAGCAATAATAACTATATTAACGATATTAACGATAATCATGATTATAACGATAACGATAGTAATTTTTATAACGGTGAAAACGAAAATATCAATAATAACGATAATATCGAAATTAACGAAAATTACGCCAATAACTATAATAACAATAATATCATTTATAACGGGAATATTAGCAACAATAACGATTATAAAAATTCACGATAATAACGATAATAACGGTAATGACGATGACGATAATAACGATTATACCAGTAATAACGATAATAACAATAATGACGATAATAACCATAACAACAATAATAACGATTATAACAATAGTAACTATATTAACGATAGTAACGATAATGACGTTTATAACGATAACGATAATAACGGTATAAAGGTAAAAACGATAATAACGATAACAGTATTAATGATAATAACGATAGTAACGATAATAAAGATAATAACGATAATGACGGAAATAACGATAATAACGGTAATGTCGATAATAACCAGAATAGCGATAATAATAACAATAATATCGATAATAACGATAATAACGATAATTACGATAATATCTATGATGATAATAACAATTGTAACGGTTGTAACGATAACAAAGGTAATAAGATTAATAACGATAATAACGATAAGAACGAAAATAAATATAAAAAAAGGATTGTATATATAATAATAATAAGTAATATAAAATAATAATAATAACGATAATGAAGACAATAATTATAGTAATAATAATAATAACGATGATAACGATAATGAAGATAATATCGACAATAACGGACTTAACGATAACAACTATAGTAACGAAAACGATAATAACGATATTAACGATACTGAAGAGAGTAGCGATAATAACGATAACAACGAAAATAACAATAACAACATTTATAAGTGTAATAACGTTAATAACAAATATAGTAAAATTATTAAAGATAATGAAGATAATTACGGTAATAGCAGCTTTAACGGTAATAACGGCATTAACGATAATAACGATAATGACGATAATAAAGCTAATAACGATAATAACAATAATAACGATAGTAACGACGTAAACAATAATAACGATGATATCTATAACGATAACGATTTCAACTTTTCTAAGGGTAACAACGAGAATTACGATAATCAAGATAATAATAATAATATTGACGATAATAACGTTAATAACGATAAAAACGATAATTACGATAATAACGACAATAACGATAAGACGATAAGAACGATAATAACGATAACGATAATTACGATCATAAGGATATTAAAGATAATAAAGGTAATAAAGATTACGATTATAAAGATAAAAAAGATAATAACGAAAATTACAATTACAACGATATTAATGATTATAATGATAATAACGATTACAACAATGATAAAAATAATATTGAATAGAATGTTATGACGATAATAACGATAAAAAGGTTAATAGAGATAATTATAATAATACTAACGATAATAATAATAATAACGATAATAATAACCATAATTGCTATAATAACAATAATAACGATAATAACGATAATAGGTATAAACACGAGTATAACGTTAAAAATAATAATAAAAACGGTAATAACAACAATAAAGTTAATAACCGTAATAGCGATAATAACTATTATAACGATAATTAGTGTTTTAACGATAAGAACGATAACGATAATAACGATAAAAACGATAATATCGATAAAAACGATAATATCGATAATAAATATATTATTGAAAATAACGATAATAACTATAATAAAAATAATATCGTTAATAACGTTTAGGAGATCAATAATGATTATAACGATAATAACGATAGTAACGATAATAAAGATTCTAACGATGATAACGTTGATGAATGTAAAACGATAATAACGAAAATAACTATAACGATAATAACGGTAATAACGTTAATAACGAGAATAAGGATAATAATAGGAAAAATATCGATATTAATGTCAATAACGGAAATAAAGATAATAACGATAATAACGATAATAACGATGATAATGATAATAGTAATAATAAGAACGATAATGAAGATAATAACGACAATAACGTTAATACGATTAAAAGTTTTATAACGATTTAACGTTAATAACGATAATAACGATAATAAAGATTACAACGATAATATCGATAAATGCGATAATAAAGATTATAGCGATACTGACGATAATAACAATAATTATAACGATAACATCGATTATAACGATAATAACGAAAATAATGATAATAAAGGTAACAACAATAATAACGGTAATAATGTTAATAACGATAAGAACGATAATAACGATTAAAATAATAATAATAAAGATAATAATGATATTAACGATAAAAACGACAATAGCGATAATAAAGAGAATATCGATAATAACGATAATAACGATAATAATAACAATAACGACATTAATACTAATATTGACGATAAAAGCGATAATAAAAATAATGGCGATAATGAAAATCATAACGGTAATAACGAAAATAATGAAAATAACGAAATAATAATAATAACGATAATAACTGGTATAACGGTAAACCGGTAATAACGATAATTTTGATAATATCGATAATAACGAAAATTACGATAATAAAGATAATAACGATTAAAAGGAATATAACGGTACGTACTGTAACAAGGATAATTTGGATAATAATGATAGTAATAGAAATGATAATGATAATAACGATTATAATGGTAGTAATGGTAATAACGATAATAACGATAACGATAATGACGATTATAACGATAATAAGGATAATAACGATATTAACGATAATAACGATAAATTGAATAGTAACGTTAATAACGATAATAACCATAACGATAATAACGATTTTATCGGAAATAACGATAATGAAGGTAATAAAGGTAATGACGGTAATAACGATATCAACGATAATAACGATAATAAATATTACAACAATAATTACTATATTAAATATAATATTGATCATAACGTTTATAAATGAAACGATAATAACTACTATAACAATAGAAACGAAAATATCGGAAATAACGATAAAAATGGTAGTAACGAAAATACGGATTATGACTATAATAACGATTATAACGATAATAACTGTAACGATAATAACGATTATAAGGGTTATAAGGATAACAAAGATTGTGACGATATTAATGATAATAACAGTAATAACGGTAATAACGATAATAACAATTATAACGATAATGTCGATATTAAAGAGAATAACGATAATAACGGAAATAACGATAACGATAATAACGATTATTACGTTAATAAAGATAATTAAGATTAAGACGAAATTAACGATTATAACTTGATTAATGATAATAACTATAAAAAAGATAACAACGATAATAACCATAATAACGATCATAACGACAATGACTATAATAACTCTAATAATGATAATAACGGTAATATCGATAGTAAAGATAAATTCGTTATTACCGATAGTAAAAAATATATACGTTACTAACGATAATAATGATAATGACGGTATATGGATAAAAACGATAAAACCGGTAATAACGATAACGATGACAACGATTATAACGGTAATAACGAAAATAAGGATAATAACGATAATAGCGATAATAATAAAGGTAATAATAATAATAACTTTATTAACGATAATAACGATAATGACTACAATAATAATAATAACATTAATAACAAAAATAACGATAATAAATGTAATAATAATAATAATTATAATAACTGTAATAACGGTAAAAACGATAATAACGATAATTATGATATTAACGATAATTACTATAATACCTATATTAACGATAATAACGATAATAACTATATTAACAATAATAATAATAATATTATCGAAAAAAAAGTTAATAACAATAATAAAGGTATTAACGATCATAACGATAATAACAATTCTAACAACAATAACGATAATAACGGAAATTACGACATAACGGTAATAACGATAAAAACATTAATAACGATAATAATAATATTTATAACGATACTTATGATAAGAACGGTAACAAAGATAATACCGATAACAACGAAAATAAGGATGATTACGATAATGACGATAATAACGAATATAATAAATATAATAACTAAATAAAAGGTAATAACGGTAATAAAGTTAATAACAAATATAATAAATATAATAACGATATAAAAGGTAATTACGATAATAAAGTTAATAACAATAATAGCGATAATATTAACATTAATAACGATAATAACGGTAATAACGTTAAAAACGATAATAACGATAATAATAATAATAATATCGATAATAACGATAATAATGGTAAAAACGATTATAACGATTATAACTGACTATAACGATAAGAAAGATAATAACGACAATTCAGACAATAAAATAATAAAGATAATAACATTAATAACGATAATAACGATATTAAAGTTAATAATGAAAATAATAAGAATAATAACGATAATAATTGTAATAACGATAATAACGATAATAGCGTTTATAATGATAATAACGATATTAACGATAATAACAGTAATAAATACGTTTACAACGATAACAAAGATGATAACTATAATAACGGTAATAACGATAATAACGGTATTAAGCATAATAACGATAATAAATATAGTAACGTTAATAACGATAAAAATAAAAATAATATCAATAACGACAATAACGATTATAACGAAAATAACGATGATAAAGGTAATTACGATGATAACGACAACAGTATTAACGATAATAAAGAATTAAACAATGAAAATTATATTAATGATAAGATCAATAATAACGATTATAACTATAACGATCGTAACGATTAAAACTGTACTAAAGATAATAACGATAATAACGGTAATAACGATAATAACGATATCATCCATAATCATAATAATGATAAGGACAATAACGATAATGACGATAATATATTTAATAACGATAATAACCATAAAGACAATTATAACGATAATAAGGATAATAGCTATAACGATAATAACGATGATTATGGTAAAATCAATTATAACGATAATAAAGTTAATAAAAATAATTATTGTAATAACGGCTAGAAAGATAATACTGATACTGACGATAATACACATATTAAGTATAATAAAAATTATAACGTTAGTAATAATAATAATAATAATAATATCAAAAACGATAATAACGATATTAACGATAGTAATTATAATATCGATAATAACGATAATAATGATGAGAACAGTAATAACGGTAATTACGGTAATTAAGGTAATAACGATAATTACGATTCTATCTATTATAACGGTAATTACGAAAATACCGATAATAATAATAATAATAACGATAATAATGATAATAACGAGAATAACGATAATAACGATAATATCTATAATAACGATAACGATAATAACGATGATAAAGGTAATAACAATTATAATAAAAATAATAAAGACGACAATAACGATAATAACGACAATAACCATATTGACTATAATATCTATAATAACGATAAAGATAATAACGATTATAAGGGTAGTATCGAAATTTACGATAATCACGGTAATATTAATAATAATAGCAATAAAATCTTTAATAACGGTAGAATAATACCGACAAAAATATCGATAATAATGATAAGACGATAAGAACGATATTTACGATTATAAGGATAATAAAATAACAAGGATAATGATAATAACGTTAATAGAGATAATTAAGACAATAATAATAATATTAGCGATAATAACTATAGTAACGTTAATAACTATAACGATAACAATTATTATAACGGCAGTAACGATAATAACGATAATAACAATAACGATAATTACGATTATAAAATTAATAACGGTAATAACGGTAACTACTGTAATATCGGAAATAAACATTAACGATAATAACAGTATAAATCGGTAATAACGCTAGAACGATAATAAATATAATAACAAGAATAACGATAATAACAATAATAAAGATAATAACTATAATAATTATAAAAATAACGAGAATAAAGATAAATAAGATAATAACGAAAATAACGATACTAATATTATTAATAACGATAATAACGATTACAAAATAAATAACGATAATAACGACAATATCGATAATAACGTTAATAATAATAATAATAATAACGATATTTACCATAGTAACGAAAAGAAACGATATTGACGATAATAACGATTACAATGTCAATAACGATTATAATAATAATAATAAGTGTAATAAAGATAATAACGATAAAAACTACAAAATCGGTAATAACGTTAATAACTATATCAACGAAAACGATAATAACGTTAATAAGGATAATTTCCATAATAACGAAAATAAGGGTAATATCGATAATAAATATTATACCGATAGTAACGGTATAATAATATCAATAATAATGATAATAACATTAATAACGATAATAACGTTTATAAAGATAGCGATAATAAGGAATAAAACGGTAGGAAATTTAATGATGATAATAACGGAACTATTAATAATAATAAGGATAATAACGATAATGGAGGTAATAAAGTCAATAACGTTAATAATAATAATAATAACGATAAAAGCGATAATAATGATAATAAAGGTGACAACAATAAAAACTATATTAACGATAATAAGGATAATAAAGGTTATAACATTAATAACTATAACAACGAATATAAACATAACAACGATAATAACGGTAGTAACGTTAATAACGCTATAATAATAATAATAATCAAAAAAGCGATAACAACGATTATAACCACAATAACGATACATGCGATAATAACTATAATAACGATAACGAAAATGACGATTATAAAGGTAATAACGATAATAACGATAATCTCGATAGAAATAATTATAATGTAGATAATAACAGCAATAACGATAAAAAAGATAATAACGATAGGACGTTAAGAACGATAATAACGATAATAACAACATTAACGATAATAACGACAACAACTATGATAAGTATAACGATAATAAGGATGATAACATAAACAACAATAAAAACGATATTAACAATAATAATTATTATAACGATAATAACTATAATAAAAATAATAATAACGATACTAACGATAATAACAATAATCACGATAGTAATAATATTAAAAAGATAATAACGATAATAACGATAAAGACTGTAATAACTGTAAATTACGATAATAACGACAATAACAGTAACTATAGCAACGATAACAAAAATAAAGTTTAAACGATATTAACGATAATAACGATGATAAATATAATAATAATATTAATAAAGGTAATAACAGTAATAACAATAAAAAAGAATATAAGGATAGTAATTATAATATGAATTATAATAACGATAATAACGACAATAACGGTAATAACGAAAATAACGATAATAAAGTTTATAATGATTATAACTGTTATAACTGTAAAAACGGTGTTAATGATTCATCATAATAACCATAATAACGATTATAACGAAAACGACAGTAATGATTATAACGGTCATAACGATAATAACAATAATAATAACGATAATAACGGAAATAAAGGTAATATCGACAATAAAAATAATAACGACAATAACGATAATAATAATAATATTAATGGCAAAAACGATAATAACGATAATAACGATAATAATAGTAATAACGACAATAACGGTAATAACGATAATACCAGTAAAGACGGTAATTGCTATAAAATCGAAAATGACGATTATATCGTTAATAACAATAATAACGATAATATCGATAATAATGATATTAATAATAATAATGACGTTAAAATCATTAAAAACGATAGTAACTATAATTACGATAATAACGGAAATAATGATAATAACATTAATAATAACGGTAATAATGATAATATCGATATTAACGATAATAACGTTAATAAAACTAATAATAACGATAAAAACGATAATGTAGATAAAAATGATTATAACCATAATAACTATTTTAAAAATAATGTAGATAATAACTTTTATTACCATAACGAAAACAAGGACAATAAATGTAGTAACGATATATATGAAAATAACGATTATTATGATATTAATGACAATGACTATAATAACGATTATAGATATTATAACGATAATAATGGTAACATCAGTAAGACCGGCGATAATGGTAAGCGATAATAACCATAATAAGGAAAATAACGATTCTAGCGATAATAACAATACAGACGATAATAACGATATTGACGATAGTAACAATAATTACGGTAATACCTGTTACAACGATAATAACAATTATAATGTTAATAACGGTAATAACGTTAATAACGATAATAACGACAATAACGTTTAGTACGATAATAATAATAATAATATTTATAACGATAATAATGATAATAACGATAATAACGATAATAACGTTTACGATATTCACGGTTGTAACGGTAATAAGGATAGTAATGGTACTAATTGAAATAACAATAATAACGATAATCACGATAATAATAGTAATAATAACGATAGTAGCGATAATAATGATAATAACGATTATAACTATGTAGCCATAAGACGATAAGAACGAAAGTGACGATAATAACAGCAATAACGATAATAAGGATAGTAACTATAATAAGGATAACGATAATAACCATGATGACAGTAATAACGATAATAACGATAGTAACGATACTAATGATAAAAATAACGAAAATAAGGATAGTTACATTAACTACTATAATAACAATAATAACGATAATAACGGTAATAGTATTAATAATAACGATAAAAAAGATAACAACGATAATATCGATAATAAAGATTACGATAATCAAGTTTATAACGGTAATAACGATAATAACGGTACTTACTGTAATAACGATATTAACGATTATCACCATAATGATAGTAATAATAACGACAATAATGATAATATTGATAATAACGCTAATAACGTTAATAACGATAATAACGATAATAACAATAATAACTATAATAATAATAATAATATTACCGATTATAACTATAATAACGATATTGACGATAATAACGTTTATAACGATAATAACTATTAAAACAATAAGATGAAGATAACGATAACAACGATAATAAGGATTATAACGATAATAACTGGAATAACGATAGTAACGATAACAGAGATATTAACGATAAAAACGAATATAACATTACAAACGGTAATAAGGATAATAAAGAAAATACCGGTAATAACGGTATTATCGATAATAACAGTAGTGATAGTAATGATTATAAAGATAATAAGGATAATAACGAATACACCGATAATGACGATAATATGACTATTAACTATAATAACGATAATAACGATTATAATAATAATAATAACGATTACAACTATAAAATCGAATATAACGATACCAACGAAAATAACGATTATAACGATAATAACGTAATAACGTTTATAAAGTTTAACGATAATAACTATAGTAACGTTAATAACGATAACGATAGTATCGGTAATAAGAATAATAAAGATAATAAAGATAATAAAGATAACAACGGTAATAACGATAATATTAATAATAAAAACGATAATAACGGTAATAGCGATAAAAACGTTATTACCGATAATAACGATAAAAACGATATTACCGTTAATAAAGGTAAAAACATAATAACGATAATAACAATAATAACGATAATAACGATAATGACAGCAATAACGATAATAATAATAATAATATCAATAACAATAATGATAATAACGATAATAAGGATAATAACGATAATAACGCTAATAACGATAATAAGAATAATATCGATTATAGCAATAATAACGATAATAACGAAAATAACGAAAATAACTATAATCACAATTATAACGTTAATTACGGTATTAACAATAATAATAACGATAATAACGATTACGATAATCACGGTTATAACGGTAATAACGATAATAATGGTACTAACTGTAATGAATATAAAAACGATAATATCGATAATAATAGTACTAATATTGATAATAACGTTAATATTGATAATAACGATAGTAACGAGAATAACGATAAGTAATAAGAACGACAATAACGATAATATCGACAATAACGATACTATGTATGATAAATATAATGAGGATAACGATAATAACTGTTATGACGGTAAAAAAGATAATAACGATAATAAAGTAACTAATAATAATAATAACGATAATAAGGATAACAACGATTATAACGATAATTACAATAACAATGTTAATAACGACTATAAAGATTAACGATAATAACAATAATAACAATAATAATGATAATAGAAATTATAATAACAATAATAAAGATAATAACGATAATAACGGTAATAACGATTATAAGGTTAATAACGATAATGTCGATAATAATGATAATAATGGAAATATCGACTTAAATATAATAACGACAATAATAATAATAACGATAATAATATTAATTGTAAGGGTAATAACGTAAATTACGACAATAACAATAATAATGACAATTACATTAATAACGATAATAATAATTATTATAACGAGAATAATGATAACAGCGAAAATATTGGGATTAAGGAAAATAAAAATTATAATAGCGATAATCACGATAATAACGATAATATTAATAATAATAACGACAATTACGATTGTAATGAGAATAACAATAATAATAGAAATAATAACGATAATAACGATAATAAAGTTAATAACGATAATAACGATAATAACGGTAACAATGGTAATAAAAATACGAATAACCATAATAACGATAATAACGATACTGACGATAACAACGATAATAACGATAATAAAGACAATAATAACAATAATAACGATAATAACGGTAATAACGATAATGATGATAATAACGATATTAAAGATTATAACGATAATATCGATAAAAACAATAAGAACGTTGATAACGATAATAACGATAACCATTCTAAAGATAATAGCGGTAGTAATTACAATAAAGATAATAGCGATAATATCGGATATAACCATAATAACCATAACACCGAAAGTAACGATTATAACTGTAATAAAGATGATACAACGATAACGATAATAACTATAACGTTGACAGCGGTAATAACGTTTATAACTATTATAACGATACTAACGATTATGACGATAATAACGGTAACAAAGTTAATATCGTTAATCACGATAATAATAATAATAAAATTATCAATAAGGATAAGAGATATTAATGATAATAACGATAATAACGATAACTATAATTACGATTATAACGGATGTAACGATAATAAAAATAATAACGATAGTAACGGTAACAACAATAATAACGATAATAACGACAATAGAGATAATAACGATAATAACAATAATAACGATAACTATAATAACGATTATAACGGTAATAAGGATAATAAGAGTAATAACGATAATAACGATTGTAACGGTAATAACGATATAAAGGATAATAATGATAAAAATGATAATAGAATTAATAGTATTAATAATAATAATAATAATAATAATGATAACAATAATAACGACAATGACGATAATATTTATAATAATGATAATAACGATGATAACGTTAATAAAAATAATCATAACGATAAGTACCATAATAACGATAATAACGATAAGAACGATTATAACGATAATAACGGTAATAACGGTAATTAGGATTATAACGGTAAAAAAGATAATAATGATCATGAAGATATTAACAATAATAACAATAATAACGGTAATTAACATTATGAAGCTAATAATGATAATGATAATTACTAATATAACTTTAGAAATGATAATAAACGTAATAACGATATTAACGATAACAATGGTTATAACGGTAATTTTGATATGGGATAATAGCGATAACGGTAATAATGATCATAACGGTACAACGACAATAACGGTAATGACGGTAAAATTGATAAAAATTATAAAAACGTTAATAACGATAATAATAATTATATTAATATCAATAACGATAAGAATGATAATACGATAATAACGGTACTAACGATTATAACGATAACAACGATAATTTCGATAATGATAATCAAGGTTATAACTGTATTAACAGTAATAACGGAAATATCGGTAATAACAATAATAACGAAAATCATGATAATACTTGTAATTATAACAATTATACCGATAATAAATATGACGATATTAACGATAATAAGGATAATAACGATTTTAACGATATTAAGGACAAAGATAGTATCGATTATAATATAATAACGATAATAACGAAAATAACGATAACAAATATAATAACGACAATAACATTAATAACGATAATAATAATAATAATAACGATAATTACGATAATAATGATTATAACGGTAATAACGATAAAACGATAATGAGATAAAAACGGTAATAACGATATTAAAGATTATATCAATAATAAATATATTAACTACTATATTGACAATAAATATTATAAGGATAAAAGTAATAATATAACGGCAGTTACGATAACAGATAATAACGATAATAACGATAATAACGATAATAGCGATAATATCGATTATAACGATAATAACTGTTCCAATGGTAATAACGGAAATAAAGATTAATGATATGAACTATTATAACGATAATAACGATATCGATAATAACGAATATATCGGTAATAACGGAAATAACGGAAATAGCAGTAATAACAATAATAACTATAATAATAATAATAATAACGATAATAACGATTATAAATATAATGAAGATAATAACGAGAGTAACGATAATAACGGTAATAACGATTATAATGATAATAACGATTATAACGATTTTAATGGTTATAATGATAATAACTATACTCATGATAATATGAACGATAAAAACGTATATAACGGTAATAACGTTAATACGTTAATAATAATACTAATGATGATATTACCGATAATAACGATAATAGCTATTTAAAACGATAATAACGACAATAAAGTTAATTACGACAATTACGATAATAACTGCAATAACGATAATAACGGTAGTAACGATATTAACGAAAATAACGATAATTATGATAATAACGGTAATAACGATAATAGAAATAATAAAGATTATAACGATAATAACAGTAACAACAGTAATAACGGAAATAAAGATTAACGATAAGATCGATTAAAAAGATAATAACGATATCGATAATAACGATTATAACGAGAGTAACGATTATAAAGATAATTATGATAATAACGGTAATAACGATAATAACGATAATAACTATTTTAAAGGTTATAAGAATAATAACTATATTACCGATAATAACGATAATAATTATAGCGACAATTACGCTTATAAGGGTATTAACGAAAATAAAGATTTTAAAAATAACGATAAAATCGATAAAAAAGATAATAACGATAATAGCGATAATAACGATACTAATAATGATAATAACGATTATAACGACAACAACATTAATAAAGATAATGACGACAATAATAATAATAATAACCATAATAAGGATAAAAAAGGTAGTATGCATAATAACGATAATAACGATAATAATAATAACGTCTATAACGGTAGTAACAGAAATAATGATTATAAGGATAATAACGGTAATAATGATAATAACGATAATAACTACAATAACGTTAATAGCCATTACAATGATAACCCTAATTACGATGATAACAGTAATTACGATAATAACGTTAATAATAGTAATAATAACGATAATAATGATAACATAGATAAGAACGATAATAACGTTTATTTCCATAACGATGACAACGATAATAAATGTAATAACGATATAAACGAAAATAACGATTATAATGATATTAACGGTACAAACGATAATATCGAGAATTACTGTAATAAAGATAATAACGATAATAACGATAACAACGATAATAACGGTAATAAAGCTAAAACGACAATGACGATAATAATTATAAAGATAATTACGATAATAACGTTAATAACGATAATGACAATAATAAGGATAATAACGCCAATAACGATAACAACGAAAATATAGACAATAACGATAATAACAGTAATAACGTTAATAATATTACTAATAACGATAAAAATGGTAATAACAACAATAACGATAAGACAATAAGAAAGATAATTACGAAAAGAACGATAATAACGATCATAACGGAAATAACGACAATGACGATTATAATGATAATAATAATAATAAGTTAGAATAGCAATAATATCAATAATTGCGATAATGATGGTAATAACTATAATAACTATAATAGCCATAACGATAATAACCAGTAGAACAGTAATTACGGTAATTAAGATGAATACTATTAAAACAATATTAACGATAAGAACGAAAATAATAGTAATAGTAGCGATTACAACAGTAATAACGATAATAACGTAATGACGCTAATAAATATAGCAACAATAATAACGGTAGTAGCGATAATAATTGTAATAATGGTAATAACGATAACAACTATAATCACGATAAAAACGTTAATAACGATAATAACGATTATAAATATAATAACTATATTAACGATAATAACGAAAATACCGTTATTAATGGTAATAACGGTATTAACGAAAATAACGATAATATCAATAAAAACGATAATATAAATTATAATAACAATAATAACGATAATAACGATAATAATGATAATAGTAATAATAATAACGTTAATAACAATAATAACGGTAATAACGATAAGACGATGAGATAGATAATTACGATAATGACGATACAAACGATTAAGACGAAAAGAACGATAATGACATTAATGAAGATTATAATGATATTAACGGTAATAACGATAACAACAATAATTACAATAATTATAATAATAGTAACGATAATAATGATGATAACAGTAATAACGAAAAAACGATAATAATGATAATAATAATAATAGTAACGATAATAACGACGATAACGATAATGAAATAAAAACCATAATAATTATAATAATAACGACAGTAACTATAATAACAATAATAACTATAATAACGATAATAAAGATAATAATAATAATACCGAAAATAAGGGAAATAAATATATTAGCGTTCCTATCAGTAATAACGCTAATAACGATAATAAACATAATAATAATAATAATAACGATAATAACGATTATAAATTTAATAGTGAGAATCACGATAATAATAACGGTAATCAAGATAATATCTGAAATAACAATTATCATGACAATAACGATAATAACTATAAAAACTATAATAATGATAATAATGAATATAACGAAAATAACGATAATAAAGTCAATAAAGATACTAACACTAATGACGATAATAACGATAATAAAAATTAGAACGATAGAAATGACAATAAAAATAATAACGGTAATTACGATAACAAGGTTAATAACAATTATAATAATAATAATAACGATAATAACGATATTAAAGATAATAACGACAATAACGATAATAACGAAAATAACTATAATAACGATACTAATTATTATAACGACACTAACGATTATAGAGTTAATAACGATAATAACGATACTAATAATGATGATAACGTTAATAACTATAAGGTAATAATAATAATAATAATAATGATAATAAGGTAATAACAATTATAACGATAATAACGGCAACAAGGATATTACCGATACTAACGATAATAATATTAATAATAACGATACTATCGATAATAAGGATAAAGACGAAAAAACGATATAACGATAAGGACGATAATAACAATAATAACAATATTAACGATACTAAAGATAACAACAATTATGGTTATAACGGTATTATCGATAATAATGGTAATAAGGGTAATAACGATACTAACGATAATTACGTTAATAACAATACTAAAAATAATAACAATAATAACAAAATAAAGATTATCACAATACTAACTATTTTCACGACAATAACGATATGACCTTTAGTGCGATAACGACAGTATCTATTATAATGATAATAACGATAATAACGATAACAACGATAACAACGATAATATCAATAATAACGGTACTAAGGATAATAACGTTAATAACGATAATAACGATAATACCGACAAAAACGATAAAAAAGTTTGTTTCAATAAAAACTTTATTAAGGATAATAACGATAATGACGATAATAACGGGAATAACGGTAATAACGATAATAATTATAATAATAACGATAATAGCGATAATGACAATAATAGCGATATTGGCGATTATAACGATAATAATGTTTGTACAAATATTGACGATAATAACGAAATAACAATGATAAAGACAATAACGATAATAACATTAATAGCTATAGTAATGATAATAATAACGATAATAGCGATAAAACTATTATGCCGGTTATAAGCATAATAACGATAATATCGATAATAATAGTAATAATAACGATAAAAACGATAATAACAAGAATAAGGATAATACCAACAATAATATAGATAATGACGATAATGAAGAAAATAGCGATTATAACACTACTAACTATAACAATGATAATAATAATAACGATAACGATAATAACGATAATAACGATAATAACCATATTAACACTAACGATAATAATTATTAAACCGGTAATAAGGATAATAAACGTAATAACGATAATAATGAAAAGTACGAAACTAACTGTAATAACGATAATTACAATAATATCGATAATAATTATTATAATAAAGATTATACCGATAGTAACGATAATAACGATAAGATGATAAGAACGATAATAATAATAAAAACTATAATAAAGATCATAAAGTTATTAACGATAATGACGATTGTAATGATGATATCGATAATAACGATACTAAAGATTATAATAATTATAACGAAAATGACGATAACAACGATAATAACGATTATAACGCGGATAACGGAAACAACGGTAATAATAGTGATAAAGATTAACGATAATAACGATAATAACTTTTATAACGATAACGATTGTAACTATTATAACGGTTACAACGATAATAACGATAATAACTGTAATAACGATAATAATAATTATATCGATAATTACAAAAATAGCAATAGTAACGATAATAACGATGATAATAGTAATAATAACGATAATAACGATTATAACGATAATAATGGTAATAACGGAAGTAACGATTAGGATAATAACGATAACTATAAATATTTGTTATAACGATAGTAAAGATAATAAAGATAATAATGACAATACCAAGAATAACGATAATAATGATATTAATAGCGAGAATAACCATAATAACTATAATAACGATAGTAACGTTAATAATAAAAATAACAAAGTTATTAACGATATTAACAAAAATAACGATAATAATGAAAACAGCGATAATAACGATAACGATAATAACGGTTATAACGGTATAATGGGAAAAACGAAAATAATATTAATAACAATGATAAAAATGATAATAACGACAATAACGATTTTTATAATAATAATATAGATAATAACGATAATAACGATAATTACTATTATGACAATAATAACGTTTTTAATGATAATAATATAGATAATAACGATAATAACGATAATAACGATTATAAGGGTAATTACGTTAATAACAATAATAAAGATAATAACGGGAGTAACAATAATAACTATAATAACGATATTAACGTCATCGATAATAACTGTTATAACGGTGTGTCGATAATAATAACAATAATAATGATAATAAGGTAATAACAATTATAACGATAATAACGATAACAAGGATATTACCGATATTACAACCGGTAGTAACGGTTCTAACGATAATTACGATAATAATGTTAATAACGATAATATTAATAATAATACCTATGAAGATAATAACAATAGTATAGATAATAACGGTACTAACGATAATAGGGATAATAACGATTACGATAAACATGGTTATGACGGTAATAACGATAATAATGGTACTAACTGTAAGAACGATAATAACGATAACATCGATAATAATAGTACTAATAACGATAATAACGACAAAGCTATAATAACTATAATAACGGTAATAACGATAATAACAATAATAACGATATTAGCGATAAAAAAGATTATAGCGATAATGTAGATAATAATAATAATAATAACAATAATATCGATAATAGCGATAATAACGATAATAATGATAATTATTGAAATAACGATAGTAAAGATATTAACGATACTAACGATAATAACGTTAATAATGATAACAACGGCAGGAATAATAACGGATATAACAATATAGCGATAATAACTGTAATATCGGTAATACGGACAATAAAGATAGAAACGTTAATTATGATAATACTAATAATAATATCTATAACGATAAAAACGATAATAACGATAATAACGATAATAAGGATTATAACGATAATAACAATAACGATAGTAATAACCGCGATAAAGATCAACGACATTAAAAATAATACCGGTAATAACGATGACTATAATAACAATAATACCGGTAATAAAGATAATAATGACAATAACGAAAAGTATAAAAATAATAACGACAATAACGATAACGATATTAACGATTATAACGGTAGTAACGATAATTAAGATAATAACGATAATAACGGTAATAACGATATTAACGATAAAGATAATAACGATTATAACGGAAGTGACGATAGTAAAGGTAATAACGATAATAAAGATATTAACGATAATAACGATAATAAATATAATAACGAAAATAACGATAAAAATAATAATAATAAAGGAAATAATGATGGCAAAGGTAATAACGATAATACGGATTATAACGATAATAACGATTATAACGATAATGACGATAATAACGATAGTAATGATAATAACCATAATTGAGGTAATAACGGGAATAACGATAATAACAATAATAGTCATGATAATAAGAATAAAAGGATCATAGCGATAAAAATTATAATAAAGATTGCAACGATAATAACGAAAATAACGAATTTATCGGTAATAAAGATAGTAACGATAATAACGATAATAAATATAATATTGAATTTAACAACAATAACTATATTAACGATAATAATGGTTATAACGCTTATAACGGTAAGAATAAAAACGATTATATCGGTAGTAAGGATAATAACGATAATAACGATAGTAATATTAATAGCAATAATAACGATAATAACAATAATAACGATTATAGCTTTGATTTCGCAACCAACGGAAATAACGGTTATAAGGATTAACGATAATAACGATAATAACGATAGTAACGATAATAACGATAATAACGATAATAAAACTAATGATAATATCGATTATTCCGGTAATAACGATAATAATTGTAAAAACGATAATAACGATATAAACGATACTAAGGGTTATAACGGTAATATGGATATAAACGATAATAAACGTAATTACCATAATAAAGATAGTAACGATAATAAATGAGATAACGGTATTAAGCATAATGAAGATAATAACGGTTAGAACAGTATTACGGACAATAAAGATTCTAACGATAATAAAGGTAATAAAGACACTAAAGATTATTAAGATAATAACGTTAATAACGAGAATTACGAAAATAACGATAATAATAATTATAATAACTATAAAAACGGCAATAACGATAAAAATGACAATAAAGAAGATAACGATAATAATAGAAAAAATAACGATAATAACGATAATAACGGTAAGACCATAATAATAATAATAACATCTATAATAACGAAAGTAACGATAATAACGAGAATAAAGATAATAAAGATAATAACAACAATAAATGTTAAAAGAATAATATAAGTAATATTGATATTAATGATAATAACGATAATAATGATAATAAATGTAAAGATAATAGAGGTTATTACGATAAAGATAATAACGATAATAACGGTATAAAAGATATTAACGATAATAATGTTTATAATGATAATAGCAATAATAACGTAAATAACAATTATAGCGATAATAATGGTAACAACGGTAATAACGGTTATAAAGAATAACGCTGATAACGGTAATAAAGATTATACCCCTAATAACGATAATAACGGTAATAAAGATAATGAAGGTAATAATAATAATTATAACGATAATAAAGAAAATAAAGATAATAACTGGAATAACGATAATAATAAAATTAATAACGTTAATAACAATGATAAAAATAATAACGATAATAACTATTATAACGATAATAACGATAATAATAAAATTAATAACGATAAAATGATAATAATAATAATAAAGACAATAACGATTATAATAATAATAACGATTATAACGGTAATAATGGTAATAACGATAATAATAATAATAATTTCGATAAGAACGATAATAACGATAATAACGATTATAAGGATAATAACGATAATATCGATAATTACGATTATAACGATAATAACGATAATAACGATAATAATGATAATATCGATAAGACGATAATAACGATAATAAGGAAAATAACGAAAATAATGGGAGTCACGATAATAATAGTAATAATAACTATAATAACTATATTAACGGTATGACGATAATATTAATATTAATAATAACAATAATAACGATAATAACGAAGCTATCTACAATAACAATATAAACTATAATAACAATAATATTAGAAATATAAATATTAATAATAATAACAATAACGATAATAACGATAATAGGGGTAATAACTATATAACGGTAATGACAATTATATTAACAATAATAACGATAATTACGATAATAACGATGACAACTATAATAACGAAAATAACAATAGTAACGATAATGACGTTAATAACGATATGACGATTAGAACGACTATAAAGATAATAACGAAAATAACGATAATAACTATAATAACTTTAATAATGATAATAACGATAATAACGATAATAACGATAATAAGGGTAATAACTATAATAACGATAATTACAATAATTACGATAATATAGATAATAAAAATAATAACGCTTATAACGATAATGACGGTAACAACGGAATTAACATTTATATGGATTAATAATAATAACGATAATAAAGGTAATAATGCTACCGATAATAACGATGAAACCAGTAATGACGTTTATAACGATAATAACGATAATAACGATAATGACGATATTAATAATAATAATATCGATAATACCGATAAGACGTTATTCACGATAACGATAAAAACGATTCTAACGGTAATAAAGAAAATAAAAAAACCCACGATAATAATAATAATAATAATAACGATAATAACAATAATAACGATAAAAGCGATAATAACGATAATAACGATATTAACAATAATAATGATAACAAAAGTAATAACGATAATAACGGTAATAACGGTAATAACAATAATCACGATAATACCGATAGTAATAGTAATATTAAAGAAAATAACGGTAATAATAATGATAATAACGATAATAATGATAATAACGATACTAATAATATTTATAATGATAATAATGATAATGACATTCAAATAATGATATGGGGAATAACGATAATAACGATACTAACGATATTAACAAGAATAACGATAATAAAGAGAATGACGATAATAACGTTAATATGGATAATATCGATAATAGAGGTAGTAAAGGTAAAACGATAATGACGATAATATTTATCACTATAATAACGTTATTAACGGTTACAATTAAAATAACGATAATAAGGATAATAATAGTAATAATAATGATAATAACGATAGTAACGATAATATCGATAACGATAAGAAAGATTATAACGATAAGTAGTATTAATAACGATAATAAAGAAAATAATCATAATATAGATAATAACAATAATAACGATAAAAACAAAAACGATGAAAAGGATTATATCGTTAGTAACAATTAAAAAGATAATAATGATAATGACGGTAATAATGATAATAGCAATAATAACGTTAATGAAGATTATAACAATTATTACTATATTAACAATAATAATGATAATAACTAACAACGGTAAAAACAGCGATAAAGATTGACAATAATAACCATGATGCGGGAATAACGATGACAATAATAACAATTATACCGTTAATAACGATAATAACAATAATAATGATGATAACGAAAATAACGATTATAATGATAATATCGATAATACCGATAATAACGATTATAACTCATATACCGATAAGAACGTTAAAAACGGTTAAACGGTCATAAAGATTGACCATAACTATAATAACGATAATTCCGCTAACAGTAATATCGATTATACCGGTAATAACGGTAATAACGGTAATAACGATAGCAACAATAATAACGATAAAAACGATTATAATGGTAATAATAATAATAATAACGATAATAACAAAAATAACGATAATTACGGTAACAACGATAGCAACCTTAATAATAGTATTAATAACAATAATAACGATAATAATAAACATAATAACTATACTATCGGTAATAACGGTAATAGCGATAATAATAATGATTATAACGGTAATAACAGTAAGGATAATTACGATTTTAGTGTTAGTTATGATAAAAACGTAAATAACGATAATAATGATAATAACGATAAAGAAGATAATAACGATAATAATGATTATAGCGATAATAATGGCACCGATTGTAATAACGATTATAAGGATTAACGATAATAACGATAATAACGATTATAACAATAATATTAATAATTATAACCATAATATCGGTAATAACGATAAAAAAGATAATATCGAAAATAACAATAATAACCTTAATAACGATAATAATGATAATAACGATAATAATGGTTATAACATTAATAATAAGGATAATAACTATAATAACGATAATAAAGAATATAACGGTTATAACGGAAATAATGATATTAATATTACTAATAACGTTAATATAGATAATAACGATAATAACGATAATAACGATATGACGATAAGATTGATAATAACTATAATAACGATACTAATAATAATAAAAACGATAAGAACGATAATAATGATAATAATGACAATAACGTAAATAACGAAAATATCGAAAATAACGATAATTATGTTAATATCGATAATAACAATGACTACGGTAATAAAACAATAAAAACAATAATATCTACAAAAGTAATAACGGTAATGAAGTTAATAACGGTAGAGACGATAATAATAATAATAATAATAATAATAACAACGATAATAAAGATAACAATAATAGCAACGATTATATCGATAATATGGGTAATAGCGATTATAACGATAAAACGGATAATGACAATAATAATAGTTATAATTATTATAACGATAATTGCTGTAATAACGGTAATATCGGTAATCACGATAATAATATAAATAATATTATCAATTACGATAATAAAGATATTAATGATAATAACGATAATAACGATAACTATAATTACGATAGTAACGGTTGTAACGATAATAAAAAAATAAGGATTGTAACGGTAATAACAATAAGAACGATAATAACGACAATAACGAGAATAAAGATATTAACCATAATAACGATAACGATAATAACGATTATAACGGAAACAAAGATAATAACGGTAATAACGATTATAGCGATAAAAAATATAATAACGTAAATTACGACAATAACAATAATAACGAAAATATCCATAATAAGGATAATAACGATAATAACAATAATAACGGTAAAAACGATAATAATGAAAATAATAATAATAATATCGATAATAATTGTAATAAAAATAATAACGATAATAACAACGATAACGATAATAACGATTAAAAGGATAATAACGGTTACATCGATAATAGCAATAATAGCGATAATAACGGAAATAACGATAATAACGGTACTAACGATAATAATGAAAATAACGATAAGACCGGTAATAATAACTACAACGATAATAACGGTAATAACTGTAATAACGAATATCACGATAGAAACGATGATAATTGTAATAATAACGATAATAATTTTAATAATAACGATAATATTTATAATAGCGCTAATGACGATAATAACGATAATGACGATAATGACGATTATAACTTTAACAACCATAAAGAAAATAACGATTATAAAGTTAATTATGATAATTACGATAATCACGATAATAATTATAATACTAACTATAATAACGGGAGTAACGATAAAAACCATAACAACGATAATAAAGGCAATAAAGATAGCAACGATAATAACGATAATGAAAACAATAACAACGGTAATAACCATAATAACGATATTATCGATAATAAAGGTAATTGCTATTATAAAGATAATAACGATAATAACGATATTAATGACATTTACGATATTTAAAATAATAATAAAGATAATAACGATAATAACGATTATAACGATAATAACGTTAATAACGATAATAAACATAATTACCATTATAGCGATAATAAGGATATTAACGATATCAACGAAAATAACAATAATAAAAACAATAATAACCATAATAACGATTGTAAATGTTATACTAATAGTAATAACAATAAGAAAAAATAATAAAGATAATAACGATAATATCGGTAAAATCGTGAATAACGATTATAATAATAATAATATTAACGATAATGGCGATATTATCTATAACAGCGATTTATGACTCGAATTATAATATTACGAATGGTAAAAACGATTATAAAGTTTGTAATGAAATTAACGATAATAACGTTAATAACGTTAATAATAAAAATAATAACGATAATAACGATAATAGCTATAGTAATTATAATAGTAACGATGGTAACGATAATAACGTTAATAACAATAAGACAATATGAACAATAATGACAATAATAACGATTATAAGGACAATAACGATAATAACATCATTAACGATAACAACAATAATAGTTCTAATAATAATAATAAAAATAATAATAATAACGAGAATGATGATAATAACGATAATAACCATAATAAATACAATAATGACATTAACTATAATAACGATACTAGAGATAATATTAATAATAATAATGATAATATTAATAATAACATTAATAACGATAGTATTTATAATAACGATAATAAAAATAATAATAACAGTAATATCTACAATAATGATAATTACTATAATAACGATAAAAACGATAATAAAGATAATAACGATAATAACGATAACAACAATCATAACGGTAATAACTATTATAACTATAATAACGATAATAACGATAATAAAGATAATAGAGATAATAATAATAATAACTATAAAAACGATTATAATGCTAATAACTATAATACCGATAAAAATAATAATAATAACGACAATAACGGTGATAGCGATAATAACGATAATTAAGATTATAACTATAATAACTCTAATAACGATAATAAAGTTAGTAACGATAAAGACGACTCTAACGATTATAACTGTAATACCTATAATCACGATAATAAGGATAATGAATATAATAACAATAATTACTATAAAACGATAAGAACGGTAATAAGCATATTTGCGATAATAAGGATAACAACGATAATAACGGCAATAACGATAATAACGACAATAACGATAATATTACTAATAAGAATAAAAATAATAGTAATAATAACTATAATGACTTTAATAAGGATAAAAACGATAATAAAGATTATAACGTTAATAACGATAATAACGTTAATAACGATAGTAATTATAATAATATCGATAATAACGATAATAACGTTAATGACGATAATAAGGATAATAATGGTAATGAAAAAAATATTAACGATAATAAAAATAATAACGATAATAACGATAATATCGTAAATAACGGTGATAACGACAATAACGATAATAACGTTAGTAACGATAATAAAGATAAAATCGACAAAAACGATAATAAAAATATTAAAAACTGTATTAAAGCTAGTAACGTTAAAAACAACAATAATAATAGTAATAAATATATTGTCGATAATAACGATTATATCCGCAATATCGATAATAACGATAATATCGATAATTACGGTAATAACGATAATAACGATAATAATGACTATAACTATTATAAACGTAAAAACGATAATATAGGTAATAAAGATAATAACGATAATAACGATAAAAACAACAATAACGATAATAACAATAATAACACCGATAATGACGATAATGACAATAATAGAGATAATACCGATTATAATGATAATAACAATTATAACGATATTATGTATGATAACGAAAACTACAACGAAATCGATAGTAAATGTTATAACAATTTTAACGGTTATTATAATAATTATAACAATAACAATGGAAATGACGATAATAACGATAATAACGATAAGACGATAATAACGAAAATAACGATACTAATAACAATAATAATGATAATAACGATGATAATCATAATAATAACGGTAATAATGATAATAACGATATTAACGATGATAACGATAATATTATTAATAATAATGATAATAACGGATATAAATATGATAACGATTATAGCGATAATAACGATAATAATGATAATAATGATAATAACGGTAATAACGATAATAACGATTTTTATTATAATAATAGCAATAATAACGTTACCCACGATAATGACGATTATAACCATCATATCGGGAATAACGATAATAATAATATTAATACTGTTAATAATAATAAAAACGACAATAACGATTATGGTAATAAAAATAACGATAAAAACGATAATAACTATAACATCGTTAATAACAATAAGAAAAATAATAATAACAATAACAAAGACAATAACGATAATAATAATAATAATAATAACGATAATAACGACAATTTCGTTAATAGCGATTAATAACGATTATAATGTAAATAAAACGATAATAAAGGGAATAAGGATAAGACGATAAGAAAGAAAATAACGATAATGTCGACAATAACGATATGAACGATAATAACGATAATAGCGATAATAACGACAACAACAATAATAACGATTAAACCTATTATAATTATAATAACGATAACATAGATAATAATAAAAATATAAAAGACTTTAACGGCAATAACGATAATAACGATTATAACGATAGTATCGATAATAACGAAAATAACGATTATAATAATAATAATGATAATTAAGATAACAACTCTTATAACGGTAATAACGATTACGATAATTACGTATATGACGCTAGAATCGATAATAAATATCATAACAATAAAAACGATAATTACGGTAATAATAATAATTACGTTATTAACGATAATACCTGTATTAATAATAATAATAACGATAATTACACAAATAACGATAATAATGATAATAACGATGTTATCGTTAATAACGATAATAGCAATAATTAATACGATATAAAGATAAAAACGATAATAACGACAATAACGATAATAACGGTAACTATAATAAAGGTAACGATAATATGAATAATAACACTAATAACGGTAATAATGATTATTACGATTATAACGATAATAACAGTAATAATAACGATTATAACGATTATAATGGTAACAATAATATTCATAAAGTTAAAAATGTTAATAACGATAATAGCGATAATAACGATGAAAACGATTATAACGATAATAATAATGCTATTAACGATTATAACGATTATAACGATAATAAGAACATTAACGATAATAATAATAATAATAACGATAATAACGATAATAAAGATGATCTCGACAATAACAATAATAACGATAATAATAAAAATAATAACAATAATTACGATATTATCGATTATGAAGAAATTAACGAATATAATGATATTAGCGTTAAAAACGAAAATAATATATAACCACAATAATAATAATAACGGTATCACGATAACAACTATGATAACGACTATAATGATAATAGCGATAATAATGATATTAGAGATAATAACGACAATAAAGATAATAACGGTAATAACGATATTTAGGATAATAAAGATTATAACGGTAGTAACGGTAATAAAGATAACAACGATAATAACGATAATAACGATACTTACGGTAATATTGGTAATAACGATAATTACGATACTAACAATAATAACGTTCATAACGACTATAATAATAATAATAATCATAAAAACGATAATAACGACAATACCGATAATTCCTATCACAGCGATAGTAACGATAATAATGATAATAATAAAAATAATAACAATAATTACGATAAGAAAGATATAAAGATAATAACGATTATAAGGATAATAACGTTAAAAACGGAAATAACGATTATAACGGCAATAACAATACTATCGGTAATAACGATAATAACAATAATATTAATAATTATAAGGATACTAACGATAATAACGACAATAATGAAAGTATTGATAATAAATATAATAAGTATAACAATAATAAGCATTATAATGGTTATAACGATAATAACAATAATAAAGATACTAAATATAAAAATTACAATAACATCGATAATAATGATAATAACGATAATAACGATAATAACGATATTAAAGTTGATAAAGATAATTACGATAAAACGGTAATAAAGGTTATCATAATAATCGCGATAATAAAGATAATAATAGTAACAATAACTGCAATAATGATAATAATAAACATAATTACAATATTAACGATAATAACGAGAATGACGATAGTTACTATTATAGCGATAACAATGATAATAACGATAATAATAATAATAATAACTATAATAATGATAATGACGGTAATAATAATAATAATAATGATAATAATAATAATAATCAAGATAATAACGATTATAACAATAGAGACGAAAATAACGATTGTATCGAAAATATCTATTATAAAGATAATAACGGTTAGAACGATAAAAATGTTAATAACCATAACAATAATAATAGTACCGAAAATGAAGGTAAAACGATGATAATATTTATAGTAACTATAATAACGATAATAAAGATAATTATAATAATAACGATAATACCGTTAATAAAAATTATAATATTAATAATAATGTTTACAACGATAGCAAAAACGATAAAAACTATAATAACCATAATAACGATAATAACGATAATTATTATAATAGCGATATTAAAGATAAAAACGATAATAACCGTACCAATTGTTATAACGGTTATAAAGATTGACGTTAATTACGATACTAATAATACTAATAACGAAAATTACAATAATAACGATAATAATAATAATAAGAGCGATAGCAATGATAATAAAGATAATAACGTTAATAACGAGAATAACAATAACGATTATAAAGTTAATAACAATTATAAGTATAATAACGAAAGAAACGAAAATAACGTTTATAATGGTAATAACGATATTAACTGTAAAAACGATAATAATAATTATAATATTGATAATAACGATAATAACGGCAATAACGATAATAACGATAATAACCGTAACTATAATAACTATAACGATAATAATGATAAAAACGATTATAAATTTAACAACATCTATAACTATAATAATAATAATAACGAAAATAACGACAATAACGATAATAACGGTAATAACGACAATAAAAATAACTATAATAACGATAACGATAATAAGGATTATAACAATAATTACGATAATAACAATAATAACCAATATAGTAACAATAATAACGATAATAACGGTAATGAATATAAAAACGATAATAAAGGTATTAACGAAAATAATACCTGTAATAACGATAATAACGATAATAACCGTAATAAAGGTAATAACGATAAAGATATTAACGATAATAACAGAAATTACGAATATAAGAGTAGTGAAGTTAATAACCATAATAACGATAATAACGAGAATAACCTATATAACGATAACGAAAACAATGATTATAACGGAAATAACGAAAATAACGATAATAACGATAACAACGAGAATAACTATAATAATATTAATAATAACGGTAATAACGATAGTAATAATAATAATGATAATAACTGTAATAACAATAATTCCTGTAAAAACGCGAATAAAGATAATAACGTTAATAACGATAATTACGATAATAACGATAAGGACGAAAATAACGATTATATTGTTAATAACGATAATAACGATATAATGATAATAACGATATTAATAATATTAATAAATTTAAAATCATTAATAACGATAATGACTATAACAACGATAATAACGGAAATAACGATAATAACAATAATAATAACGGTAATAATGATATTAACAATAATAACGTTAGTAATAGTAATAATAACCATAATAACGATAATAAAGATAAAAAAGATTATAATCCTAAGAACTATATTAACGATAATATCGAAAATAACGCTTACTATCATAATGAAAACAACGATAATAAATATAGTAACGATATAAAAAAAATAACGATTATAATAATATTAACGATCATAACTATAATAACGATAATAAAGATTATAACGATAATAATGGTAACATCGGTAAGAACGGTGATAATGGAAAGCGATAATTACCATAAGAAGGATAATAACGATTCTAACAATAATAACGATACAAACGATAATAACGAGAATAACTGTAATAAACATAAAAACGTTAATAACGATAACGATTATAAAAACGATAACAAAGATAAAACGGTAATAACGATAATAATTATAAAGAGAATAACAGTAATAACGATAATTACGATGATAACGATAATAACCGTAAAAACGATAAAAACGATAGTGAAGATAGTAACAATAATAACGGTAACACAGGTTATAAAGGTAATAACGATTATGTGGTTAATAACGATTATAACGATAATGACGATAATAAAGATGATAAAGTTTATAACGTTAATTACGATAAAAACGGTAAAGAAGATTATAACGATAATAACGATAATAATAATAATAATAATAATAATAATAATAATAATAACGATAATATCGATTATAACGAACATAACGATAATAAGGATAATAACAGTAATAAATATAATAACGAGACAGACGATAATAAAGTTAATAACGATAATAACGATATCGATAATAACTGTTATGACGGTATAATGATAATAACGGTAATAACGGTAGGAACGATAATAACGACAATAACGTAAGCATGATTATGATAATAATAATATTTATAACGATAATAACGATAATAACGATAATAACGTTGATAACGTTTACGATAATCACGGTTACAACGGAAATAACTATAGTAATGGTACTAACTGAAATAACGATAATAACTATAATCACAATAATAATAGTAATAATAACGATAATAACGATAATAATGTTAATAACGAATATAACTTTATAACGATACGACGATAAGAACGTTAATAACGATAATAACGACAATAAGGGTAATATAGTTAATAACTACAATAAGGGTAAAGATAATAACAACAACAACGATAATAAAAATAATAATATCGATAATAACGATAAGAAAGAATATAACAATTATAACGATAATAATAATAATAGTAAGGATAATAACGATAATAACGATAATAACGATAATAACAATGATGACGTTTATAAAGATAATAACGATTAAAACGAAAATAAGGTTAATAACGAAAATAATTATAATAACAATAATAACGATAATAACGTTATTAACGATAACGATAATAATAAATACTATAAAACGACAATAACGATAATTAGGATAATGATGATAATAACGTCCATAACGGTAATAACGATAATAAAGATAAAGCGATAATAACTATTATAATAATAATAATAGCGATAATAAATATAATAACGATAATTACTATAATAACGGTAATAATAATAATAATAACGACTATTACTATAATAGTGTTAGTAGCGAGATTTCCGATACAAAAATTTTAATAATAATAAGGGTAATAACGGCAGTAACGTTAAAAACGATATTAACGATAATTACAATAGTAATGATAATGAAGGTATTAACGAGAATATTGAAAACAACAATAACAACGATTATAACGGTAATAACGGTATTAATGAAAATAAAGATAATGATGATATAAAGAATAATTTACTGTAATAACGGTAATAAAGATAATAACGGTAATAACGATAACAATATAATCGATAATATCGAAAATAAAGATAATAAAGATAATAACGATAATAACGGTAATAACGATAATATTAATAATAAAAACGATAATAATGGTAGTAGCGATAAAAACGATATTAACGATAAGAACGATAATAACAATAATAACGGTAATAACTATAATATCGATAATAACGATAATAAAGATAATAATAATAATAATAACGTAAAAACGGCAATAACGATAATAACGATAGTAACAATAATAAGGATAACGATATTAAAGATTATAACGGTAATATCAATAACAAATATAATAACTTCTATAACGATAATGACAACAATAACGAAAATAACGATAACTATAATAACGATAACGATAATAACAATAATAACGATTATAAAAATAATAGCGATTATAACGGCAAGAACGATAATAACGAAGATAACGATATATAACGATATTAACGATTATTACGATAACGATATTAACGTTTCTAACGATCACGAAAATAACGAACGTAACGGTAGTATCAATATAAACGATAATAACAATAATAATGTTAAAAAAGTAAATAACGATAATAGCGGGAATAACAATAATAAGGATTACGATCATAACGATTATAATTCTAATAACGATGATAACGATAATAACGATATTAACGATATTAACGATAATAACGATATTAATGATAATAACGATAATAAAGGTAATAACGATAATAGCGGTTATTATAAAAAATAACGATAATAAAGATACCAACGATAATAACTATTATGACGATAAAACGGGAATAACGATAACAATATTAATAATAATGATAAAAATGATAATAACGACAATAAAGATTATAAAATTAATAATAATGATAATGACGATAATAATGATAATAACGACAATGGTTATTGTAACGATTTTAATTATAATAACGATAACGACAATATCGATTATAACGGTAATATCGCTCTTATCGTTATTATCGTTATTATCACTATTACCCTTATTATCCTTATAAAGTTTATTTCCGTTAATACCGTCATTATCGTTATCATTATTATAGTTATTTTCAATGTTATCCACATTATCGTTTTTATATTTATTATCGTTATTATTATTATAAATTTCGTTATTATCTTTATTATCGTTATTGACGTTACTCCCGTTATTACCATTATTATTATCGTTATTATAGATATTACTTCTATTATTCCTTTTATCGTTATTATCTTTATTTAAATTGTATTTATTTTCGTTACTAACTTTATGAACGTAATTATCGTTACCAATATTATCGTTATAACAGTTTTTACACGTATTAACGTAATTATCATTATAATTATTATTATTATTCATTTTAACGTTATTATCGTTATTATCGTTATAAAAACGAGAATAACGATGATAATATATAATCGTTATAAAAATAATTATAACGATAATAACAACTTTAACTTTAATAAAGGTAATGACGACAATAATAATAATAATAACCATAATAAAGATAAAAACGATAGTAAGGATAATAACGATAATAACGATAATAACAATAACGTTTATCGCGGTAGTAACGGAAATAAAGATTATAAAAATAATAACTGTAATAATGATAATAACGATAATAACTATAAAAACGATAACGAAGATTTTAACAATAATAACTGTATTAACGTTAATAACGATAATAACGATAAAAACGATATTAACGATAATAACTCTTATAACGATAAAAAGGATTATAAAGATAATAACGTTAATACCAATAAGAATAATAATAATAACAATAACAAAGATAATAACGGTAATAATAATAATAATAACGATAATAACGATAATAACGTTTAGGGTAATCACGGTTATGACGATAATGACGATATTAATGGAACTAACTGAAATAACTATAATAACGATAGTAACGATAATAATTGTAATAATAACGATAGTAAGTATAGTAATGATAATAAGGATTATAACTATATAACAACACGATAAGAACGAAAATAACGATAATAAGGATAATAACTATAATAAGGATAATGATAATAACTATGATGACGGTTATAACGACAATAACGATTGTATTGATACTACTGATAATAATAACGAGAATAAGGTTAGTTACGCTAACTGCTATAATAACAATAATAACGATAATAACGATAATAGCAATAATAACTATAATAAAAATAATATTAACGATGAAAACGATAATAACGATAAGACCATAAGAACAAGAAAAACGATAATAACGACAATAACAACTTCAACGATAATAACGATAGTAACGATTATTAAAATTATAACGAAATTAACGATAATAACGATAATAAAGATATTAACGATTATATCTATAATGACAGTAATAAGGATAATAACGATAATAACGGTAGTAGCGATAAAGATAATAACGATTCTAACGGTAATAACGATTATAAAGATTATGATGAAATTAACGATAACAACTGTAGTAACTGTAATATCGATTATAACGATAATAACGATAATAAGTATGATAAAGATTATAACGATAATAACGATTTTAACGATAATATCGGTAATAAGGATAATAACGATAATAACAGTAATTACGTTAATGACGATAACGATATTATTGGTTATAACGGTAGGAACGATAATAAAGGTAATAACGATATTAACGGTTATAACGATAATAAAGATAATAACATTTCCAATCCTAATAACAATGTTAAATATAATCACGATAATAACGATTATAGCGATATTGATTGATACGAATATAACGGTAGTAACGATAAGAGGGAAAATATCGATTATATTGAAATTAACGATAATAATGATAATAACGGTAATAACTATTATAATGATAATAGCGATAACAACGGTAATAACGGTTATAAGTGTTAACGATAATAACTATAATAACGATAATAACTCTAACGGTTATAACGATTATACTGGTAATAACGATAATAAATACAATAACGATAATAACGATAATAAAGAAAATTACGACAAAAATAATAATAGCTATAATAATATTATTATCGATAATAATATTAATTATAACGTTATTAATGATAATAACGTTAATAACGATAAGATCGATAATAACGGTAATAACGGTGATAACAATTTAAACGATACCAATAATAACGATTATAAATGTAGTAACGATAATATTATTATTTCTATTAACGTTATTATCGTTGTTATCATTAATAACGATAATAGTTAGAAACGATAGATATTAACGATAATAACGGTAATAACGGTAATACCGATAATAATGAAAATAGCGATAATAACGATAAGAACGATAATAACGGTAATAATGATAACAACAGTAATATCAATAGTAACTGTTATAACGATAATTACGATAATAACGACATTAACAATAATAGCGTTAACAACAGTAATAACGGTTATAAAGTTTAACGATAATAACGACAATAACGATAACACCGCTAACCATAATAACGATTATACCGGTAATATCGACAATAACGATAGTAACGATAATACAGACATTAACGATTATATCTATAACAACGGTTATAAGGATAATAACGATAATAACGGTAATAGCGATAACGATAATAAAGATTAAGACGAAATTAACGATTGCAACTTGATTAATGATAATAACTATAAAAACGGTAACAACGATAACAACAATACCTAACGATAGTAACGACAATATCGATAATAACAGTATTAATGAGAATAACGGTAATACCGATAGTAAAGGAAATAAAAATAAATAGGTTACTAACGATAATAATAATAATGACGGTAATATGGATAACAATGATAAAACCGGTAATAACGACAACAATGACAACGAATATAACGGTAATAAAGATAATAAGGATAATATCGATAATAACGGTAATAATAAAGGTAATAACAATAATAACTATAGTAACGATAATACCGATAATGACGGCAATAATAATAATAAAAACATTAATAACGAAATAACGATAATAAATGTAATAATAACAACAATAACGATAATAACGGTAATAGCGATAATAAGGATAATTATGATATTAACGATGATTACGGTAATAACTATATTAAGGATAATAACGATAATAATTATAATAATATCGAAAAAAGGACAATAACGATAAGAAAGGTATTAACGATTAAAACGATAATAACGATAAAACCGATGTCAACGAAAATAACGATATTAACGATAAGAACGATTATAACGTTAATAACGAAAATAACGATAATCACGACAATAACTATAACTGTAATAACGAGAATAACGATAATAACGACAATACCTATAACTATAATAGCGATATCGATAATAACCATAAGAAAGATTATAATGATAAAAGCGATTATAGCTGTATAACGAAGATAACGAAAATAACGAACATAACGACCATAACAATAATAACGTTAATAACGATAATAAAGGTAATAATAATATTAATAACGAAAATGAAGATAATAACGATAATAACGATAATAACAGTAACTATAGTAACGATAATGAAAATAAAGTTAAAACGATATTAACGATAATAACGGAAATAACTGTAATAATAATATCAATAACGATAATAACAGTAATAACGATAAAAAAGAATATAACGATAGTAATTATAATAAGAGTTATAATAGCGACAATAACGATAATAAAGATAATAACGATAATAAAGATAATAACGACAATAACGATAATAAAGTTAATAATGATTACAATAAAAATATCTATATTAACCATGATAACGATGGTAATGTTTATAACGATAACGAAAACAACGATTCCAACGTTAGTAACGATAACCAAGAGAATAACAATTATAATGTTCATATCGATAATAATTATAATAACGATAATAAAGTTTATAACGATTATAACTGTTATAACATTTCTTTATATCGTAAAAACGGTGATAATGATTCACCATTATAACCATAATAACGATTGTAACGATAACGACAGTAATGATTATAACGGTCATAACGATAATAACGGAAATAAAGATAATATCGACAATAAAAATAATAACGATAATAACGATATAAATAATAATATTAACGACAATAACGATAATAACGATAAAAAGATAATAATAATTATAATAACGATAATAACTATACTAACGATAATAACGGGAATAACGTTTATAAAGATTAGAACGATAATAAAAAGAATAACGATAACAACAGTAATAATGGTAAAACCATAATAACGATAATAATTACAACGATAATAACGGTAATAACGGTAATAAAGGTAACGGTAATAACGATTATACCGGTAATAACGATAAGAACGATAATGACGATTATAACGGTAATAACGATAATAACGATAATAACGATAATAACATTATTAAAGATTATAAGAATAATAAATATAATAACTATTATAATGGTAATAAATAATATAAGGATAAAGGTAATAAGAATATAACGGTAATAACGATAATAACGATAATAGCGATAATATCGATTATAACGATTATATCGGTACCAACGATAATAACGGTATTAAAGAATAATGATATTAACTAAAATACGATAATAACGATATCGATAATAACGAATATATCGGTAATAACGGCAATAACGGTGATAGCGATAATAACGCTAATGACGATTATAACGATAACAATAATAACAATAATATCGGTAGTAACGATATTAACGAAAATAACGATAATTATGATAATAACGGTAGTCACAATAATAGAGACAATAAAGATTATAACGATAATAACAGTAACAACTGTATTAACGGAAATAAAGATTAACGATAATTACGATTATAACAATAAAACGATATCGATACTAACGATTACAATGGGAGTAACGATTATAAAGATAATTATGATAATAACAGTAATAACGATAATAACTATAATAACGATTTTAAAGATTATAAGTATAATAACTATATTAGCGATAATAATGATAATAATGATAGCGATAATTAAGCATATAAGGGTATTAATGAAAATAAAGATTATAAAGATGACGATAATAACGATAAAACAGATAATAACGGTAATAGCGTTAATAACGATAATAATAATGATAATAACGATAATAACGACAATACCGTTAATAAAGATAATGACGACAATAATAATAATATTAACCATAATAAAGATAAAAAAGATAGTAAGGATAATAAGGATAATAACGATAATTATAATAACGTCTATAAAGGTAGTAACGATAAAATAACGATATTAACGATAACAACGATAATAACTATAATAACTATTATAAGGATAAAAACAATAATAACGATAAAACGTTCATAACAATAACAAAGATAATAAGGAAAATAATAATAATAATTGCGATAATAACGATAATAACGATATCAACGATAATAACGATAATAGCTATTACAATGATAACCATAATCACGATGATAACAGTAATAACGATAATCAAGATTACAACAATATTAATAATAATAATAAAGATAATAACGATAATAACAAGAATAACGACAGTAACGATAACAATAATAACGATAACGATAATAATGGTAATAACAAAAATAACGGTAACAATGATAATAAAGATAATAAGGATATGTCGATAAGAAAGGTAATAACGATAATAACGACTATAACGATATTAACGATAATAACGATAATAGCGATAATAACGATAACAACAATAATAACGATTAAAACCATTATAATGATAATAGCGATAACATGGATAATAATAAAAATAATAACGACAATAATGGTAATAACGATGATAACGATAATGGTAATAACGATTATAACGGTACTATAGATAATAACGAAAATAACGATTATAATAATAATAACGATAATTACGATAAAAACTATTATAACGATAATAACGATTACGATAAAAAAGTTTATAACGGTAAAATCTATAAAAAGGGTAATAACGAGAATAAGAATAACCAAAATAACGATAAAGATAATAATGATGCAGATAATAACGGTTATATAGGTAATAACAATAATACCGGTAATAACGGTAATAACGATAATGACTATAATCGATATAAAAATAGTAATAATTACTATAATAATGATAATAACGATAATAACGCTAATAGCGATAATAAAAATAGTAATAACGATAATAACCATAATAACGATAGTAACGATAATAACGATAATTATTATAATTGTAATGATATTAAAATTAATTACGATAATATTGATAATAACGATAAGATAATATGAACGATAATAACGATAATAACAAGATTCAGGACAATAATGATAATAACTTCAGTATCTATAATAGCGATAATAACTGTAATAACGGTAATAACAATATTAAAGGTTCTAACGATAATAACGATAATTGCGGTAATAACGGTAAAAATAATAATAATAACGACAGTAACTGTAATAACGGTAAAAACATTAATGAAGATAATTTCTATTATAACGATAATTACGATAATAACGAAAATAACGATTATAATTATTATAATGATAATAGCAATAATAACGATAATAACGATGATAATAATAATAAAAATAATAACGATTATAACCTTAATAACTAATTTATCATTAACAACAATAATAACATTTATAACGATAACGACAATAACTATTTTATAGGTAGTTAGGATAATAAAGAAAATAACGCTAATAATAATAATAATAACGATAATAACGGTAATAAAGATAAAAACGATAGTAATTATAATAGTAACGGCAATAACGGTAATATCGATAATAACGATTATTACAATAACAACAAGTAACAATAATAACATTACAATAATACTAATAATAATAATAAGGATAATAAAGATAATAATGATAATAACGATAACGATATTAAAGGTTATAACGGTAATTACGATTTAAAAGATAATAACGATTATAAAGATAATAACGTTTATAAAGATAATAAAGATAAAAACGAAGATAATGATAATAACAATAATAACGAAAATAACGGAAATAACGATAATAATAATAATAATAGTAACAATAATAATAAAAATAATAGTATTAATAATAATACTATCAACGATAATAATTATAATAACGTTTATAAATACAATAACGGTAATAGAGGTAATAACGATAATAACGATAATAACGATATTAACGATAATCATATTAATAATTAAGATAATAACAGTAATAGCGATTATAAACGTAATAACGATAATTACGATAATAACGATAATAAAGATAATGACGATAATAACGAAAGCAACGACAATAACAGTAATAACAACTATAACGATATTAACGAAAATTATGATAATAATGATAATAACAAAAATAACAATAATATCTATAATAATAATGATAATATCGCTTATAACGACAATAACGATATTAACTATTATTAATAATAATAATAACGATAATAACAAATATAACGATAACAACGATAATAATGAAAATAACGACAATAACGGTAATAACGATATTAACATTAATAACGATAATAATAATAATAACGATTATAATGATAATAAGGATAAAAACGATAATAACGGTAAGACGAAAAGAAAGATAAAAACGATAATAACTACTATAATAATAATAAAAATGATAATAACGATTGTCACGGGAGTAACGATAACAATAATAGTAATAACGTTAAGATAGATAATAATGATAAAAATGATACTAACGGTAATAAAAATAATAACGATAATAACGATAATAAGTGTAATAACGTTAATAGCTGTTATAACGATAATAATGATAAAAATAAAAATAACGATAATAGTGGTAATAACGATAATAACTATAAGACAAAAATAGTAAGAAAAATGATAATAACGATAATTATAATAATAATACCGATAATAACGATTATATTGATTATAACAATAAAACGATTATAAAGATTATAACGATAACGATAATAGGGATTATAACGTTAATAACGATAAAGACGATAACAACGATACAAATAACTATAATAACGTTAATAACGATAATAATTTTGATGAAGTTAATAGCGATTATAAAAATATTATTTATATTAACGATTATAACGGTAATAACGTTGCTAACGATAACAGTAATAAGGAATATAACTGTTGTTAAGTTAATAATGAAAATAACGATTATTATGATAATAACGATTATAACGGTAATAAAGATAGTAACGATTACAACTATAATAACGGTAATAACTATAATAACAGAAATAATGTTTATAACGTTAATAACTGTAATAACTATAATAACGATAATAACGATAATAGCGATAAAGACGATTATAACTGTAATAGTAATAATAAGAGTAATAATAATAATAATAATAACGATAATGACGACAAACAGGATAAAAACAATAATAACGATCATAACGACAATATCAGTAATAGAGATAATTATTATAATAAAGTTAAGAACGATAATAACGTTAATAACGCAAATAACTATAATCACGATAATAATGATAATAAAGATAATAACTATAACAACGGTGATAATAATAATAATAACGATAGTAACGATAATCAGGATACTAACGATAACGATAATGATAGCTATAACGGTAATAACGATAACAAGATAATAACAACAATAATATCGATAATAACGATAATAATAATAATAACAATAATAACAATAAAAATAATAATAACGATAATAACGATCATAACGACAATAACGGTAATAACTATATTAACGAGAATGAGGATAAAAACAATTATAACGTTAATAATGATAATAATAGTAATAACGATATTAACAACAATAACGATAATAATAATATTAATAACGACAATAACGATTATATAGTTAATAATGATAATTAATAATAATAATAACAATAATAGCGGTAATAACGTGAATAACGATAATAATAATAATACTAACGATAATAATGATAGAAACAAAAATGACGATAATAACGGCTACAAAGATAATAAATATTATAAAACTAATAATGATAATAACGGTACCAACGATAATAACGGTTTATAACGATAATAACAGGAATAACTATAATATGGAGAATAACGATGATAACGATAATAAAGATTACAATAATAATAATAACGATAAATCTATAAAACGAATATAACGTTATCAACGATAAAGCAATTATAACTATATTAACGGGAACAACGTTAATAATAATAATAATATCGATAATAATGTTAATAACGATAATAACGATAGTAACAGTAATAATGATAATAGAGGCAATAACGATACTAATAATAATAAAAACGATAATAAGGATAATAACTGACAATAACGATAATAACGATAATAACGATAATGACAATAATAAGTACAATAATGATAATACAATTCCGATATTAACGGTAATAACGTTAATAATAATAATAATAAAGATAATAACAATATTAAATATTATAAAGATGATAACGAATATGTCAATAATATCGACAAGAACGATAATAACAATTATAACGATAATAACTGGAAGTACTATTAGTATAATATATATAACGATAATAATAACAATAACGATAACAAAGAAAATAACCATAATAAGGATAACGATAATAACGATTAAAACGGTAATAAATATAATAACCATTATACCGACAAAAATTGTAATTACGGTAATAATGGTAATAGCAATAATAAGGATAATAAGAATAAAGATAATTACGATTATAACGGTAAAACCATACAGACGATAATAACGATACTAATAACAATAATATCGATTGTAACGATAATAACGATAATAACGTTAATAGCGGTAATAACGATAATATAGAAAATAACGCTAATTCCGCTAATAACGATAATAAATATGATATCAATAATAACTATAACGATAATGATAATAACGATTAAAACGGTAATAACGTTTATAATGATGGTAACGATATTTACGATAAAAGCAATAATAGCGTTAATAATGATAATAACGTTAATAACGATAATAACAATAATTTCGTTATAAGAATATTAACGAAAATAACGATAATAACGACAACAACGATAATAATATTAATAGTAATGTTAATAATTATAATCATAACGATAACAACGAGAATAACGATAATAACCTTAATAACGGTTGAAACGATAATAGTGATTATATCTATAATATCTATAATAATGATAGCAACTATGATAACGATAATAACGTTAATCGATAATAACGAAAATAACGATAATAACGATGATAACGATAATAAAGGTAATAAAGCCTTTAATGGTGATAACGAAAATAAAGATAATAACGATGGTATCGATATTAACGTTAATAACGATAATAATAAATATAATAATACTAATATTAATAATAATAACAATAAAAACGATAATAACGGTATTAAAGATAATAATGGTAATACCGATAATAACTGTGATAACGATAATATCGATAAAAACGATTATAGAGGTAATAACGAAAATAACAATTATAGAGATAATAACGGTAATAACGGTAATAACGATAACAACGATATTAGAGGTAATTACGATAATAACGATTATAAATTTTTTATCGATAATAACGTTAACAACGGTAATAACGGTTACAAAACTTATAGATAAAAACTATAATAACGAAAATACCGCTGACGATAATAACGATTATACCGGTAATAGAGATATTAACGTTAATAACGAAAAAAAAAAATAATAATAACGATAATAGCGATAATAAAGATAATAACGATAATAAAGTTAATAACAGTAATAACGATTATGCCCATAATAACAAAAATTACGACAATAACAATTAAACGATTTTAATATTATTATCGATAATAATAATAATTATACCGATAATAATGATAATAACGACAATAAAGATAATAACGGTAAGTCGATAAGATAATAATGGCAATAAGGATAATCCCGATAATAACTATGACAATGATAACGATACTAACGATTTTAAGGATAATAATGATTATAACAATAATAACCATAACAACGAAAATAACGATAATCACCATAATAACGATAAGAACGTTATTAACGATTATAATACTAATAATAGTGATAATGAAGGTATTAAATGAAATATCGATAACGATTACAGTAATAATAATAATGATATTATCGATAATAACGATTATAACGACAACAGCGGTAACAACAATAATAACTATAATGAAGATAACGATAATAACGATTATAACATTGATAACAATAAAAACCATAATAACGATAAAAACGATAATAACGATAGCTATAGTAATGATCATAACCGTAATATCGTAAAGAAGAAAAAAGCGATAATAACGATAATAACGATAATAATAACAATATTAATAATAATAATAATAATCATAATAATAATAACGAATTATCATTATCATTAGATGATTGTAAAGATAATAACGTTCATAAAGATAATGACGATAATAATAATAATAATAACGATATTAACCATTATTACGATGATAGCGAGAATAACGATAATAACGATAATAACGATAGTAACGATAATAAAACAATGTTAACGATAATAATGATATTAAAGACATTAACTGTAAAAACCGTAACAACGATAATAACGACAGTAATAACGATAATAACAATAATAACGGTAATAAAGGTAATAACAATAATAATAGTAATAATATGGATAATAACGATAGTAATAATGTTAAAAACTTTAATAAAGAGAATTCCGATAATAATAAGCATAATAACGATAAAAAGGATAATACCAAAAATAATGTTAATAATAATAATAACAATAATAATAATAATAATACAGATAATAACGATAATAACTATAATAGAAATAGTAATAATAACAATAATAATTATAATAGTAATAACGATAATGGCAAATGTAACAATATTAACGTTATTAAAGATAATAACGATAATAATAATAATAACAATAATTACGATAACAACGATAATAACGATAATAACTTTTATAACTACAATTACGATAATAACGATAATAACGATAATAACAATAATATTAATAATAATAATGATAGTAAGTATAATATTTTTAATAAAGGTAATGAAGATAATAATAACGATAATAATTTTGATAATGATAATAACGATAATAAAGATTATAACGATAATAACGGTAATAAATATCATAACATTGATAACTATAATAACGATAAGACGATATGAACGATAAAGATGATAATAAGGATAATAACGATAATGAAAATAATAATAACGATAATAAACATAATAACGATAATAACGATAATAACGATAATAACGAAAATAACGATGATAACGATAATAACGGTAATAACGTTATAACGAGATAATACTAATAATAACGATAGTAACGATAATAACGATAATAATTATAATAGCGGTAATAACGATAATACCGATAATAATGGTACTAACGTTATAACTGTAATAATGAAAATAATGATAATAACGATAAAAAAGAAAATAATAATAATAAAAACGATAATAACGATGATAACGATAATATCGATAATAACGATAATAGTAATAATATTAACTATAAAAACCAAAATGACGATTATAACGATATTAAATATAATAATGATATAAATGTAATTTCTATTATATCTGTAATAACGATAATAATGATATTAACGAAAATAACGATAACAAAAATAATTATAACGATGACAACGACTATAATACAGTTGATAATAAGGATAAAAACGGTAACGATAATCTTGTTTATAATGGTGATAACGATAATAACGGTAATAACGGTAATAACGAAAATAACGATAACGATAATAACGATAATAAAAATAATAACTGTTTAAAGATAATAAAGATAATAACGATATTAATGAGAATATCAATAGTAACGATAATAACGATAATAACGATAATTACAGTATTAACGATTATAATGGTAATATCGATTCTAAGGATAATAATGTTAATATCGATAATAACGGTAACGATAATAACGGTAATAACGGTATAACGATAATAACGGAAATGACGGTAAAATTTGTAAAATGATAATATCGTTAATAACGCTAATAATAATAATAATATCAATAACGATAATAACGATAATAACTATAATAACGGTACTAACGATTATAACGATAACATCGATAATATCGATAACGATAATCTCTGTTATAACTGTAATTAATTGTAATAACAGAAAATTCGGTAATAACGATAATAACGATAATCATGATAATAACTGTAATCATTACATTATTAAGAATAATAACGGAAATAACGATAATTACTATTAGGATATTAACGATAATAAGGGTAATATCAATATTAACGATAATAAGGCTAAAGAGTATACCGATTATAAAAATAATAACGATAATAACGAAAATATCGATAACAAAGATAATAACGATAATAACGATAATAACGATAATAACGATAATAACGATAATAACAATAATAAGGTGAATAACGGTAATAACGGTAATAACGATAATCTTGATAATTACGATAAAAACGATAATAACATTAAGAACGATAGCGATAATAACGAAAATAAAGATAATAACGATAATATTTAAAATAATAACGATTATAAGTATAATTACGATAATAACGATAATAACGATTATAGCGATAATAAGGAAAATAACTATAATAATAATAATCATAACGATAAAAAAGATAATAACGATAATAACCATAATTGCGATAACAACGATAATAAAGTTAATAACGATTATAGTAATAATAATAACGATATTAACGATCATATAGTTAATAACCATAATAACGATAATAACGATAACAATAATTATAATGACGATAATTACGATAATAAAGATTACAACGATAATAAGGGTAATAACGATTCAAACGATAATAACGATAATAAAGATAATGACGATAATAAAGATAATAACGTTAATTACTATTAAGATAATAATAATAACGATATTTACGATAATAATAATAAAATAAATAACGACAAAGCGATAATATGATAATACCAATATTAACATAGTAACGGTTTATAAACGTAATATCGATAATTAACCATAATAAAAGATATATACAAATACGATAATAACGTTAATGACGATAAAAACGAATAGTAACGATATAACGCAAATAAAGAAATACATTATTTACGATAATAACGAAAATGACGGTATAACAACTATGACGAAATAACGGAATGAAAGCTTTATCACGATAGTATCGATAATAATTGTAATTAATAACAATAATACTTTGTATATTACAATAATAATTATAATAACGATAAAAACGATAACAAAGATAATTAATAATTCTAAACGTTTGATAACATAATAACCATAATAGCGATAATAACGAGAAGTAGGATAAAAATAACAAGAATAATGATAATTGCGATAATAAAGTTAATAGTAATATTAACGACAATTACGAATATATTAATAATAATAAGGGTTATGACGTTTGTAACGATAAAAATGATAATAACGATAATAACGATAAAGTCGATGATAAAGATACCGGTAATATCGGTATTGACGTTAGTAACAATAATAAAGGTAACAATGATATAAACGTTAATAACGGTAATAACGATAATAACGATAATAAAAATAATAACGTTTACAAACATAGTAACTGTATTAACTATAATCACTATAAAAAAACTTTATAACCGTGTCGATAATAACGATTATAACGGTAAAAACGTTAATGACGATAATAACGATAATGACTATAAAAACGATAATATCTATAATAACAATAATTACGATAGTAGTGATAATACTAACGATAATAACGATAGTACCGGTAATGACGATAATAACGGTTTTAAAGATAATAACTATTATGACAATGAAAACGATAATAACGATAATAACAATGAGACGATACTAGGGATATTAACTATAATAAGTATAAAGTTAATAACATTTATGACGGTAATAACGATAATAACGATAATAACGATACTAATGATGATAATAACGATAATAAGGATAATAACCCGTAACAAAGATAATAACGATAACAACGGTAATAACGGTTATAAACATTAACGACAATAACAGTAATAACGATAATAACGCTAACGATACTGACGATTATACAGGAAAAAACTATAATAAATATAATAAAGGTAGTAACAATAATAACGATAGTAACAATAGAAACGATAATAACGATAATAACGATAATAGAATTAATAATAACGATAAAAAAGGTAATAACTATAATAACGATAATAACGATTATATGATTAATTACGTTAGAATCGATAATAACGATAATAACGGAAATTACGACAATAAAAATAATGACGACAATAACATTAATAACATTAATAATTATAATTATAACGATAATAACGGAAATTACGACAATGACAATTTTATAGACAATAATATTAATAGCAATAGTATTAACGATTAAAACTATAATAACGATAATAATTGTAATAAATGTAATAACGATAATAATGATAACGATATTAACGACTATAAGGATAGTAACAATAATAATAACAACTATAATTACGATAATAACGATAATAAAGATAATAACCTACAGTAATAATAATAATAACGATAATAACGATAAAACAATAACAAAGATAATAAAGGTAATAACGATAATATCGATTACGATTATAACGGTAGTAGCAGATATAAAGAATCTAAAGATCGTAACGGTAATACCAATAGTAACGTTAATAATGATAACGATAGTAACGATTATACGGTAGTAACGATAATAAAGGTAATTTTGAAAATTATGGTAATAACCATTATAAAAATAATAAGGAAAATATGGATAAAAAGTTTATAACAATAATAACTGTATTAACGATAATAAAGACAATAACGTTAATAACGATTATAACGTTAGTAAGGATATTAAAGATAGTAAAGATAATTAAGTTAATAAAGATTAGAACGATAAAAAGATAACGATAATATCTATTATAACGGTAGTTACGATACCAGAGATAATAACGATAATAACGATAATAACGTTTATAATGATAATGACGATAATAACGATTGTAACGATAATAATTATAATAGATATTAATGATTATAGTAACGATAATAACGTTAGTAACGATTATAAGGACAAAAATAATAATAATAACGTCAATTATCATAATTACCGTATTAACGATAATAAACGTAATAAGGACATAAGCGATAATAACGATAATATAGGTAGTAACGAAAATGACGATTGTTACGGTAAAATCGATTATAACGAAAATAAATATAATAACTGTAAATATGAAGATAACGGTAATAACGGTAATAACAATAATAATCATATTAAAGTTAATAACAATAAAAACGATAATAAATATAATAATTGTAATAACTAATTATTAGTTATTGATAATAACTATAATAACGATAATAACAATAAGAACGATTATAACCATAATAACGATAATAATGATTATAACGGTAATTATGATATAAATGATTAAAACGATAATAACTGTAATTTCGATAATAACAATAATAACGATAATAACGATAATTATGAAAAAGACGATAATAATGAAAAAAAGATAATATCCATCATAACGATTATAACGATTATACCGATAATAACGAGAATACCGATAATATCGATTACAACGGAAATAAATGTAATAACGTTAATAACGTTAATCACTTTAAAAACGATATCAACTATAATAACAAAAATGTTGTTAATAGAGATAATAACGATAATAACGCTAATAATGATAATAATATGGATTATAAAGATAATAACGTTAATAACGATAATAACATTAATAATTATAATAACGATAATAACGATAATAAAGTTAATAACAATAGAAACGATAATAGCTATAGTAAAGATAATAAAGAAAGTAGCGATTAAAACGTTAATAACGATAATAACGGTAATAACGATAATAACGATAATAACGGTAATAACGATAATAACGGTAATTGTGATAATAACGTTAATAACGATAATGACGATAATAACGATAATATCAATAATAAAGATAATGTCGATAATAACGATACTATCAATAATAACAATATTGACGTTAATAACGATAAAAACGATAAAACCTTTTATAACGATAATAATATTTATAATAACGATAATAACGATAATAACTACAATATAATAATGACGATGATAACGAAAAAACGATGATAACATTAATAATAACTATAATAAATTTAATAGCGGTAAAAAGGATAATATATAGAATAACGATAATAGCGGTATTAATGATAATAACGACAATAACGATTATAACGATGAAACGGATAATAATAATATTAATAATGATAATAACGAAAATAACGATAATAACGACTATAACGATATTAACAATTATAACGATAATAGTAATAATAATATCTGTAATATCGTTAATAAAGATAAAAATGATAATAAAGTTAATATTCATAATAATTGTCATAATAATAACGATAATAGCTATAATAACGATTATAACGATTATAACGGTAAAAAAGATAATAATAATAATTATTCCGATAATGTCGATAATATCGATAATAACAATAATGAAGTAATAATGATAACAGTGATTATAACCATAATTACGTTATTAAAGAAAATAACGATAATATCGATAATAACTTTAATGAAGATATTAATGATTATAACGATAAAACGATTATAACGATAGTAACGATATCGATAAAAAGGGTTATACCGGTAATAACGATAATAACGAAAATTACATCTATAATGATAATAACGATAATAATCATAATACTCAAGATAATAACGATTTTAACGTTAACAAAAATAATAACTACAATAACGTTAATAACGATTATAATACTAATATAAAGTATAATAAAGATAATAACGATAATAACGATAACAACGATAATATCTGTAATATCGAGAATAACGATAATAAATATGATAAAGATAATTACGATAATAACGATAATAACGATAATAACGGTAATAATGGTAATAACAATGATAATGATAATAACGGTAACGATAATAACGGTTATGACGGTAAAAACGATAATAACGATAATAACGATAGTAAAAATATTTACGGAATTAATGTTTATAACGATAATAAAGATAATAACGTTAATAGAGATAATAATAATAATAATATCAATGAAGTTAGTAACAATAATAAAGATAATAACGAAAATAACGATAACGATCATTACGATTATAACGGTAGTAACGATAATAAAGATATAAATGATTATAACGATAATAACAGTGACGATTATAAATGTTAAAACGGTAGTAAAGATATTAAAGATAATAAAGTTTATAGCGGTAATAAAGATAATAATTTAAATAACGATAATAACGGTAACGATAAGAACGATTAGAACGGTACTAACGATAATAACGATTATAATAGTAATAACGATATTAAAGATATTAACTATTATAAGGATAACTATATTAACGATAACAATAATAACTGTAATACTAATAACAATAACATATTATCGATAATAACAGTAATAACGGTCATAACGATAATCACGATAATATCTATAATAAAAGTATTAACAATAAAATAATAATATTAACGATAATACCGATTATAATAGGAATAACGATAACAAAGATATTAACGATATTACCGATTATAATAATAATAACGATAATAAAGATATTAACAATAATAAGGATAACTATAATAATGATGACGATAATAACGGTATTAACGGTAATAATGGTAATTTCGACAATAACGATAATAATAGTAATAATAACGATAATAATGATAATAATAACGATAATAACTATAATAATAATAATAATAACAATAATAACGATACTTACTATAATAGCGATAATAACAATAATATTAGATAATAATAATAATATTAAAGATAATATTGATAATAACACTAATATTAATAATAATAACGATAATAACGATACTAGCAATAATAACGATAATAATAATAATGATAATAACGACAATAACGATAATAAATATAATCACGAAAATAATGATAATAATAATAATAAAAACAATAATTACGATAAGAACGATTATGAGGATAATAACGTTAAAGACGAAATTAATGATTATAACAGTAATAAAACGAATAACGGTTATATCGTCAATAACGATAATAATAATAATAATAAGGATATAACGTTAATAACGATAATAAAGGTAATAGAGATAATAAATATAATAAGGATAACGATAATAAGGATTATATCAGTAATAACGATAATAACGATAATAAGGTTAATAACGATAACAATCGTAATAATATCGAAGGTGAAGATAATATCGATAATAATAATAATAGTTACGATAATAACGACAATAATGATAAAAACGATAATAACGATTATAACGATAAAAACGATTATAACGATAACAACGATTATAAAGATAATAAAGATAACAAGATAAACAACGATAATAACGATAATAAAGATAATTACGATAAGAGCTATAATAACGATAATTACTATTTTAATAATAATATCGATAATAACGATATTGACGTTAATAACGATAATAATAACAATAATAACGACATAGAAAATAAACGATAACAATAATAATATCAACGATATTAAGGATAAAGTGATAACAACGATAATAACGTTTATAGTGATATTAACGATTATAACGATAATAACGATAACAACGGAAATAACGATAATAACGATAATTACGCTAATAATGATAATAAAAATTATAATATAATAATAATGATTATATCGATAATAACAATAATAACGATAATAACAGTAATAACGATAATAACTATAATCACTAAAACGATAATGACGATAATAAACATAATAACGATAATAACAATAACAACGGAAATACGATAATGACGTTGATAACGATAATGCAGTTAATAACGAAAATAAAAGTAATGATAACGTTAATAACGATAATAAAGATAACGATAATAACGATTATAACAGTAGTAACGATAACAAAGATAATAACAATAATATCGATAATAACGATAATAACGATAATAAAGTTTATAAAGATAATAGCGATTATAACGATAAAATCGGTAATAAGGATAATAAGGATTATAACGATAATACATGTAACAACGGTAATAACGGTGTTAAAAATAAACGACAAATAAACATATTAACAGTAACAAACATGACTAAAATAACGACTATACCAGTAATAACGATAATAACGAGAATAATTTAATAAAGATACTAACGAGAATAACATTAATATAGATAATAACGATAATAACGATAATAACGAAAATAACGATAAAAACGAAAATAACTCTAATAATAATGAAAATAACAATAACAAATAAAATTATTACTATAATAACGATAATAAAAATAATAATAACGATAATGAGGATATTAACGATAAAAATAACAACTGTAACGATCATAACGTTATTAACGATAATAAGAATAATAACGATAATAACGAGAAGATTGATAATAGTAATAATAATAACGATAATAATGATAAAAACGATAATAACTATATTAACGATCAGATGATAAGAACAATAATAACGATTATAACGACAATAGCGATAATAACGAAAATAACCATAATAAAGAAAACGATAAAAAAGATTATAACGGTAATAACAATAATAACGATAATAACTTTTATAACGAAAATTCCGATAATAACGATAATGACGATAATAACGTTAATAATTATTATAATAATAATAATAACGATAATAACAACAATAACGATAATAACGATAAAAATAATAACGATTATAACGATAATAGCGATTATAAAGATAAGAACGATATTAACGAATAAAACGATAAAGACGATAACGATAATAACTATTATACCGTTAATTTGGAAAATAACGATAATAAAGATAATATCGATAATAACGATAATTACAATAATACTAACGATAATAACGATACTAACGATAATAATGAAAATAACAATAATAAAGATGATAACGACAATAACGATAACAAAGATTAAACGATAATAACGATTATATCTATAACGATATTAACGGTAGTAACGGTAATAACGATAATAAGGATAACGATAATAACGACTATATCGGTAATAACAATAATAAAGATAATAATGATAGTAAAGATAAATCGATAACTGTAAAAACGGTTATGACGGCAATAACGATAATAACGGTTTTAATGTTATTAACGATAATAACGATATTCACGACAAAATAGTATTAATAACGATAATAATGATAATAACGATAATATCGGTAATAAAGGTAATGACGATAATGATACTAACGATAGTAACGATAATATGGATAATAACGATATTAACAATATTAATAATATTAATAACAATAACAAAAATAAATATAATTACGATACTGACGATAATAAGGAGAATAAGGATAATAAAGAAAATAACGATAATAACGGTTATAAAGTTTATAAAGATAATAAAGGTAACAACGGTAATAAGGGTAATAAATATTAACGATGAGGTGATTATAACAATAACAATATTAACTATTATACCAGTGAAAACTATAATAACGATAAGAACGATAATAACTGTAATAACGATAATTATAATAATAGTAATGATAATATGGATACAACGATAAAAATGAAAATAACGATAATAAAGTTAATAACGATAATAACGATAAAAAAGTTAATAATGATAAGAATGAAAATATTGTTAATAACGATATTAATAATAATATTATCTATAAGGTTTATAACGTTATTAATGATAACCACGATGAAACGATACCTATAATAATTATAAAGAAAATAACGATAATAACGGTAAACACGAAAATAACAATAAAAACGATAATGACAATAATAACGATAACGATAATAACGATTATAATGATTATAATAATAATAATAACGATAACAACGATAATAACGATGGTAACGACAATAGCAATAATATCGATTATAATTATAATAACGATAACGACCATAATGATTATAACGGAAATAACGATTATCACGATAATTATAATAATAATAACATAATAACTATACTAATTACGAAAATAACTATACTATCGATAATAACGATAATAACGATAACAATGATAATGAATAATATAACTATAATAATGGGAATTAAGATAATAAAGGTAGAAATTATAATGAAAACTATAATAACTTTAATAACGATAACGATAATAAAGCTTATAACGATAGAATCGATAATAACGATAACGATAACATTGATAAGGATTATAATGGTAGTAATGATATTAAGGGTAATAACGATATTAACCGAAATAACTATAATAACGTGAATAACCACAATAATAATATTAATAATGATAATAATGATAATAACGCTTATAATAAAAATAATAACGAAAATATCGATAATAATGGTATTAACGACAATAGCGATAATAAGAATAATAACAACAGTAAAGATAACTATAATAACGATTGTAACGATTATAATAATAATGACGAAAATAATGATAAAAATGAATATAACGATAATAACGATAATAAAAATTGTAATAACGATAATAAGTATAATATCGATTATAAAGATAATAACGATTATACTGAAAATAACGGGAATAACGGAAATGTATATAATATACGTAATAACGATAAGAACGTTATTCACGATTATAATAATAATAAGAACGATAATAACGACAATAACGATAATAGAGATATTAACGATTAAAATGATAATAACGGTTATAACAATAATATGGATAAAAACGAAATTTACTAAAATAACGATAAAAACGATAATAAGATTAATAACGATAATAATTATAATCATAACGATAATAACGATAATATCGATAATAATTTCAATAAATATAATAAGGATTATAACAATATTAACTACATTAAAGACAATAAGGATAATCACGATAACAATGATAATAACGATAATAACGATAATAACGATAAAAGAGATGTTAAAGATTATAGCTATAATAACAATTTATAACGATAAAAACGATAATAACGGTTCTAATGGTAATAACGATAATAAAGATTATGACGAAATTAACGATAACAACTGCATTAACGGTAATAGCGATAATAACGATATTATCGATAATTACGATAGTAACGAAAAAGACGATAACTATAATAAAGGTTATAACGATAACGATAATAACGGTTAAAAACAGTAGTAACGATAAAAACGATAATAACGATTATAATGATAATAACGATAATAACGATAATAACGATAATAAGGATTATAACGATAATAACGGTAACAATGTTAACGGGTTATAAATGGGGTTACAATGATTTATATATATTAACGATAAAAACGATAATAACAATAATAACGATAACGATAATAACGAATATACCGCTATTAACGATTATAACGATAAAAACGATAATAACGATAATAACAATAAAAATAATAATAATAACGAAAATAACGATAATAGCGATAGTAATGAGAATTCCGATAATAATAATAATAATAATAAAGATAATAACGATAATATTAATAATAATAAGGGTAATAACGGAAGTAACGATAAAAACGATAATAACGATAATAACGGTAATAACGATAATAACGATAACAAAGATTATTACGATAATAACGATAATAACGATAATAATAATAATAATAAAAATAAAATCGATAATAACGATAATAACGATAATAGTATTAATAATAACGATAATAACGATAATAACGCTAATAGAAATTATTACAATGATATCTATATTAACGATAATAACGGTAATAACGTTTATAACGATAACGATTGTAACTATACTAACGATAAAAACGATAATAACGAAAATTACGGCAATAACTATAATAAAGGTAATAACATTATTTAGGATAGTAATAATAATTATGACGATAATAAGGATAAAAACTATTATAACGATAATAAAGATTACAAAGGAAATAACGATAGTAACGATATTATCGATAATAACGATAAGACGATCAGAACGATAATAACGATAATAACTATTATATCGATAATAACGATAACAACAGTAGTGACGATAATAACGTTAACAACGAAAATAAGGGAAATAACGATAATAACGATAATAACTATAATAACGTTAGTAACGATTTTAATAATAATAATAACGATAATAAAGCTAATAACGTTCATAAACTTAATAACGATGAGATTGTAAGAACGATAATAACGATAATAGCAATAATAAGGACAATAATGATAATAACGACATTAAATATAATAACGAAAATAACGATAATAACAATAATATCGATTATGACTATAACATCTATATTAAAGGTAATAACGACAACAACGGTAATAATGGCAAAATCGATTTTAAAGATAATCACGATAATAATAGTAATAATAACGACAATAACGATAATAAAGGTAATAATGAAAATTACGATAAAGACATTAATAATAATTATAATAACAATAAGATCATTAATAACGATTATAACGATAATAACTTTTATAACGATAATACCGATAACAACAATATTAACTTTAATACCAAAAACAACGAAAATAACGATAATAACGATAAAAACGATTATAACGATAGTAATAATAATAATAATGACTAAACGATAATTGAGATAATAGTAATAATGGAAATAATAAAGACAATATCAATAATAACGTTAATAACGATAATAACGATAACGATAATAACGATTATAACAATAACGATAATAACGATAACGATAATAACAATTATAACAATAACGATAATAACAATAATAAATGTAATGATAATAACAGTTATAAAGGTAATAACGACAATAACGGTAATAAGGGTAATAACGATAAAAACGATAACAACGAAAACAACGTTAATAACGATAATAACTATAATAACGGTAATATAGATAATAACTTTTATAGCGATATCGATAATAACCAATATAACGGTAGTCACGTCAATAACGATAATATCGACAATAACAATAATAACGATAATAACGATAATAACGATTATAAAAATAATAAGAATATTAACGATAATAACAATAATAACATACATGACGATAACGATAATAACGGTAATAACGGTAATAACGATAATAACGGTAATAACGATGATAATATTAATAACGATAATCATGACAATAATAACTGTGATAGCGTTATAATTAATAATAACAGCATAATTAATAATAATTGCGTTATAATTAATAATAAGTAATATTAAAATTATAACGATAATAACGAAATTTATAATAATGACAAAGATAAAAACGATAATAATGATAACAACAAGTATAACGACAATAATAATCATAATAACGATTTTAACGATAATAAAGATAATAGCGAAAATACAATAATAACGATAATAACGACAATAAAGATAATAACGACAATAAGGATAATAACGATTATAACAGTAATAACTAATTTAGCGATAATAATGATAATAACGGTAATAACGATAATAATGATAATAACGATAATTACAAAAATAACAATTACAATAACTACGATTATAACGATAGAAACGATTATAAAGATAATATCGAAAATATCTGCAATAACGATAATAACGATAACGAAAATAAGAATTATACATGTAATAACGACAATAACGATAATAACGATTATAAAGACAAAAACTATAATAACGTTAATAACGATAAAATCGAAATAACGATTATAATGGTAATATGGATAATAAAGATAATTACGATAAAGCGACAATAACGATAATAAAGATATCGATTATAACGATTATTACAGTAATAACGATAAAAACGATAATAATTTTAATATTAATAATATTAAAGATAATAACGAAAATAACGATAATGATGATAATAAAGATAGTTACGGTAATAACGATAATAACGCTAATAAAGATACTAACGGTAATAATAATAATAACTATAATAACGGTAATAACAATAATAACGATAATAACAGTAAAAACGGTAATATCGATAATAACGATAATCACTGTAATGAAATGAATAATGACGATAATAAAGATAATAACGGTAATATCGATTTTAACGATAACGATAATAATGATACATACGATAATAGCAATAATAACGACAATAACGATAATAACGATAATAACGGTAATAACGATTATAACAATAATAATTATATAAACGATAAAAAGGATAATAACGTTTATAACAATAACAATAATAACGGTAATAATATTAATAACGATAATTATAATAATAATAACGGTAATAGCGATAATATTAATAATAACAACGATAATAACGATAATAACGATTATAAAGATTATAAAGATAACAATGGTAATAACGAAAATAATTGATAATTAAGATAATAATAGTAATAATATCGATACTAACGATAATAATAACGTTTACGACTATAACAACGGCCATAATGGTAATTACGATAAATACAATAATAGCGTTAATCACGATAATAGCTATAATAGTAATAATAATAGTTATAAAAATAATAGTAATAATAACGAGAACGACGATAATAAGGATAATAACTATATTAACGATAATAAGGATAAAAATGGTATTAAGGATAATTACGATAATAAAGATAAGAACAGTAATAACGATAAAAATAATAATAATATCGATAATAACGATATTAGCGATAATAATGATTATAACGATAATAACGGTAATATCGAAAGTAACGACAATAACGATTTTAACGATTATAACCTTAATAATAATAATAATAATAATAATAATAATAATAATAATTATAATAACGATAATAACACTAATCACGGTAAAGCAATAATATCACTAATAATGATAATAACGTTAATAGCGATAATAACGTTTATAACGATAGCGATAATAAGGAATAAAACGGTAGGAAAGTTAATGACGAAAATAATGGAACTATTAATAATAATAACGATAATAACGATAATGGAGGCAATAACTTCAATAACGTTAATAAAAATAATCATAACGAATAAAGCGATAATAACGATAATAAAAGTTACAACAATAATAACTATATTAACGATAATAAGGATAATAACGGTTATAACATTAATAAATATAACAACGAATATAACCATAACAACGATAATAACGATAGTAACGTTAATAAGGATTATAATAATATTAATAACGAAAAAAATAAATAACTATTATAACCACAATAACGATACATGCGATAATAACTATAATAACGATAACGAAAATGACGATTATAAAGCTAATAATCATAATAACGATAATCTCGATAAAAATAACAATAATATAGACAATAACGGTAACAACGCTAAAAACGATAATAACGATAGGATGTTAAGACCGATAATAACGATAATAACAACATTAACGATAATAACGACAAAAACTACGATAAGTATAACGATAATAAGGATTATAACAAAAACAACAATATTAACGATGTTAACAATACAAATTATTATAACGATAAAAACTACAATAAAAATAATAATAACAATAATAACAACACTAACGATAATAACGAGAAAAACGGTAATAAAAATAATAATAACGTTAATAGCGATAATAACGAAAATAAAGTTTATAACAATAATAACGATTATAACGTTAATAACTATAACAACGAATATAACAGTAACAACGATAATTACGATAGTAACGTTAATAAGGATTATAATAATAATAATAACGAAAAAACAATAAAACTGTAATATCAACAATAACGATACTAGCGATAATAACTATAATAACGATAACCAAAATAACGATAATAAATTTAATAACGATATTAACGATAACCACGATAATAGTAATAATAATAAAAATAATAACGGTAAAAACGATAAAAACTATAATAACGATAGGACGATAAGAATGATAAAAGCAATAATGAAAACAATAACAATAATAACGACAATAACAATAATAAGAATAAGAATAATAAGGATTATAACAGTAATAACAATAACAACAATAATATCGATAATAAATATTATAACGATATTAACTACATTAAAGGAAATAATAACAATAATATCGATAATAACGATAATAAAGATAATAAAGATAATAACGTTAATAACATGATAATCATAATAATATCAATAACGATAATAACGATAATAACGATAATTACTATAATAAGGATAACCATAATAACGATTAAAGCGGTAATACCGATAATAATGATAATAACGATACTAATACTAATAATAACGATAATAACGATTATTCCGAAAATTAAGATAATAACGATAATAACGATAACAACGATAATAGCGATAATAACTATAATAACTACAATAACGATAATAACGGTAATAACGAAAATAAATATTATAATAACGAGTATAACAATAATAACGATAATAACGATATTAAAGATAATTACTATTTTAACGATAATAACGGCAATAACGATAATAAAAATTATAATAACGTTAATAACGATAATAAAGGTAATATTAATAATAATAACGATAATAAAGATAAAAAACAAAATAACGGAAATAATAATAATAATATTAATAAGAATAATAATAACGATAATAACGGTAATGGTGGTATTAACGATTGTAAGGATAATAAAGACTATAACAATAATAACGATAATAACGAAAATTACGATAATTACGGGAATAAATATAATAACGACAATAACAATATATAAATATAATAAAGAAAATAACGATAATACCAATAGTAAAATAAAAATTAATTATAATTATGATAGTTACTTAAATAGCGATAATATCGATTAGAAAATAAGAACAATAAAAAAGAAAATAACGAAAATAACGATAATAATAATAATAATAACGACAATAACGATACTAACGATAATAATGATAATAACGCTAATAACGATAAAAACGATAGTAACGATAATTACAAAAAATAATAATAATTATGATAATAACAATACGAACGATAATAGCGATATTAACGATTACGAAAATAACAATTATAATGATAATAACGATAAAAACGATAATAGCTATTATGAGGATGATAACAATAAAAACAATAAGACGAAAAGAAAGATAATAACTATAACAGCGACAATATTGATCATAACGATAATAACTATAATAACGAAAACGATAATAACGATTATAACGGTAATAACGATAATAACGATAAGACGATAAGTACGATTTTAACAATAATAAGTACAATAACGATAATAACAACAATAAAGATGACAACGACAATAACGATAATAACGATAATAACGATAATCATGATAATAATAAAGGTAATAACCTTAATTAGTATAATAACGATAATAACAATAATAACGGTAATAACGATAATAAATATAATATCGATAATAATATTGATAATAACGAAAATAACGATAATAACGTTACGACGGTTATAATAATAACAATAACGATAATAACGTCATTAACGATAATTATAATAATAGTAACAGTAATAACGATACAAACGGTAATAACATGAATAACGACAAGAAACATAATATCGATAATAACGTTATTACGGATAATATCAATAATAAAGGTAATAAATGTAAAACGATAATAACGATAATGTCTATCACGATAATAACGATAAAAACGACAATAAGGATGATAACGAAAGTAACAGTAATAACTATATTAACGATAATAACGAATATAACGTTTATTACGATAACTATAATAACGATAATAACGATTATAATAATAATAATAACGACTACCACTATAAAAACGATAATAACGATATCAACGATAATAACGATTATAACGTTAACAACGGTAATAACGTTTATAACTATTATAACGATACTATCGATTATGACGATAATAACGGTAACAAAGTTAATATCGTTAACCACGATAATAATAATAACAATATTATCAATAAGGATAAGAATTATTAATGATAATAACGATGATAACGATAACAACGATAATAACAATAATAACTATTAAAACGATAATAACGAAAATAACGGTAAAAGGATGATTACAATAATAATAACTATAATAAGGATAACAACGATAATAACGATTGTAACGGTAATAACGATAATAGAATTAATAGTATTAATAATAATAATAATAATAATAATAATAATAACGATAATGACGATAATATTTATAATAACGATAATAATGATGATAACATTAATAAAAATAATAACGATAATAACAATAATAATAAAGATAATAACGATAATATCGCAAATAACAATAATAACGATTATAAGGATGATAACGATAATAACGATAATAACGGTATTAAAGATTATAAGGATAATAACGATTATAACGATAATTACGATAACATCGAAAATAACGGTAATCACGATAATAACTTTAATAACGAAAAAACGATAATAACGGTAAGTACGGTATTAACGACAATTATGATAATGACGATAATAACGATAATAACGATAAAGATAATAAGGATTATATCGGTAGTAACAAAAAAAATGATATAAACGTCAATAACGGTAAGAACGATAACAACGATGACGATAATAACGATTATAATGGTAGAACCGATAATAAAGGTAATAGCGATAATAACGGGAATAACGATAAAACCGATAATAACAATAATAAATATTTAAATGATTATAAATATAACGACTATATTAATATAATAACGATAATAATGTTTATAATATTATGGATGATAACGATTAAACCGTAATAAGGATAATAAAGAAAATAACGATTATAATGATACTAACGATAATAACGATTATAATGATAATAACGATAATAAAGATAATTAAGATAAGAATAATAATAACAACGAAAATAACTATGAAAACAATAATAAAGTATATATCGATAATAACGGGAATAACGACAATAACAATACTAATAACGTTAATATTGATGTTAACAATAATAACGATAATAACGATAAGACGATAAGAACAATAATAAGTATAATATCGATATTAATAATAATAATAACGATAATTACGATAGTAACGGTAAAATCGATAATACCGATAATAACGATAACGATAATATCGGTTATAACAGTAGAAACGATAATAAAGCTAATAATGAAAATATCGATTGAAACGATAATAACGATAATGACGATAATTAAAATATTAACGTTTATAATCTTAACAACTATATTAACGATAATGACAATAATAACATTTATAATGATACCGATAATAACGATTACAACGGTAGTAAAGATAATAACACAAATAACGAATAAATTGTTAATAACAATAATAACGTTAATAACGATTATAATAATAATAATAACATTACAAACGATAAAAATGATAGGAACGACAATAGCGAAAATAAGGATAATAACGAAAATAACAATAATAACGAAAAGAAAGATAATAATGATAATAACAAGAACGATAATAACGGTGATAAAGGTTACAACAATAATAACGATTATAGCGATAAAAAATGTAATAACGTAAATTACGACAATAACAATAATAACGAAAATATCCCTTATAACGATAGTTACTATAATAACGATAATAACCATAATAACGATAATAATAATAATAATGTCGCTGATAACGATAATAACGATAGTAATGATAATAACGATAATATCGATGATAATGACAATAACCCAAATAACGATAATAATGATATTAACGGTAACAACGATAATAACGTTAACGATAATAACGTATATAACGATGATAATGATAATAACGATAAAGAAGATAATAACGACAATATCGATAATAACGATAAATAAAAATATCAAAAACGAAAATAACGATTACATCGGGTGAAATGATAATTATGATAAGAACAATAATAACGATTTAAACGATAATAATGATTATAAATTTTATAACCATAATAGCTATATTAACGATAATAACGACAACATATATAACGATCCCAGTAATAACGATACAAACGATAATAACGATTATGACGGTAATAATAGGGAATAACGATAATAATAATAATAATAACGATAATAACGATAATATAGATAATAACGATAGTAACGATAATAAGGAAAATTACGACAATAGCAATAATAACGATAATAATATTAATAACAAATATAATAACTGTAACAACAATAATGATAATAACGGTAATAACATCAAGACGATAGTAACGATAATAAAGAAAATTACGACAATAGAAATAATAACGATAATAATATTAATAACAAATATAATAACTGTAACAACAATAATGATAATAACGGTAATAACATCAAGACGATAAGAACGATAATACCATTAATAACGATAATAACGATACTAATAATAATAATAACGATAATAACGATAATAACGATAATAACGATAATAATAATAGTAATAATTATAATAACTACAATAACTTTAATAACGATACCAAATATAATAACGATAATAACGATTATAACTGAATTAACGATAATAACGATAATAACGTTCCTGGTAATAATAATAACGATGGTAACGATTATAATGATAATGACGATAGTGACGATAATATTAATAATAATATTGATAATAACGGTAATAACGATAAAAACGATAATAAAGTTAATAACGATAATAACGATAATTTCGATATTATCGAGTATAACGACTATAATGGCAATAACGAATATAAAGATAATAACCATACTAACGATAATGATTATAAAGGTTATAAAGGTAGTGTCAATAATAAATATAATAACGATATTAACGGTAATAACGATAATAATGATAATAACCAAAATAAATGTAATAACGTTTAGAACACTAATAACTATATTAATGATAATCACGATAATAATGTTTATAACGATAACAATAATAACTACTATAACGATAGTAATGGTTATAAAGAATGTAACGATTAAATTGATAATAACGATAGCAAAGATAAATCGATAATAGCTTTTATAACGAAAATAATGTTATAAACGGTAATAAAGGACATAAATGTTAATGATACTAACTTTAACAACAATAATACCACTAACGATAATATCGATTTTACAGGTAATTACGTTAATAACGATAATGACGATAAGAACGATAATAACGGTAATATTGATAATAATAATAATAATGATAATAATAATAATAACGATAATGAAAATAATATATATTTTAACATCAATTACTATATTAACGATAATAACGGTAATAACGTTTGAAAAGATATCTATAATGAATATTATAACGATAGTAAAGATAATAACGAAAATAACGATAATAATAATAAAAACGGTATAACGATAATAACGATACTAATGATACTAAAGATAATAACGAAATTCACGATAATAAGGAAAATAAGGATAATAACGGTAATAACGGTAGTAACCATAACAAAGATAATAGCGATTATATCGATAATAACGAAAGTGACTATAATAAAGATAAAAATGATAATAACGATAACAATATCTGTAAAAATAGAAATAATAATAATGATAATATCTATAATACCGGTAATTATGTTAATAAAGATGATGTCGATTATAACGATTAAATCTATAATAACGATAATAACTATTATAATAGTAATAATAAGATTAAAAATAAAGGAAATAATATTAATAATAATAAGAATAACGATAATAACGATAATAACGTTAATAACGATAACAACAATAATAATGTTGATAACGATAATAAAAATAATAAGGATAATATCGATAAATAACATAATGAAGAAAATAACGTTTATAGGGATAGTAGCTATAATAACGATAATAACGATAAAGACGATAATAACGATACTAATAATAATAATGACGACAATAACGTTAATTTCATAATAACGATAATAAGGATAACAGTGATTATAACTGTAATAACGATAAAAACGATGATAATGTAAATACCGATAATTACGTAATAACGATAATAACGATAATAAACATAAAAACAATGATAACTTTAATAATGTTAATTATGTAATAACCTTTATTACGATAATAAAGATAATATTGATAATAACGGTAATTACGTTAATATTCATGAGAATAATAATAATAATACTAATAGCAATAATAATAATAATAACAATAATAACGAAAATGAATATAATATCGATAATCACGATTATGACGATAATAACAGTAATGTCGCTAACAAAGAAAATAACCGTAATAACGATCATAACGATAACATCGATAATAACGATAGTAACGATAATAACGGTAACAACAATAACAACGGTTATTAGGATTAACGATAATTACGATTATAACGATAATAACGCTAACGATAATAACGATTATACCAGTAATAAGGATAATAACTATAATAATGATAATTACGATAATAATGATAATAACGATAATAACGATATTGAAGGTAATATTAATAATAATAACGATAATAACGATTAAAACGAAAATTACGACAATAATGATAATAACGACAGTAACGATAAATACGATAATAACGAATAGAAGTTAAGGAAGATAATAACGACTATAACGACAATAACGATAATAACGATACTAATAATAATTATAACGATAATAACGATAATGACGTTCAAAACGATGATAAGTGTATAACGATAATAAAGGTAATAACGGAAATAACGAATTTTTATTACGATAATAACGATAGTAACGATAATAACGATAAAAACGACAATGACCATAATAACGTTATAAAAGATTATAACGATAATAAAGATTCTAACGATAATAACGATGAAAACAATATTAACGCTGATATCGATAAAAACAATGACCATTCTTTCGATTATAGCGGTAGTAACTATAATAAAGATAATAGCGATAATATCGGTAATAACCATAATATCGATAATAACGAAAATAACGATTGTAACTGTAAGAAAGGTAAAACGAAGAAAAAGATAATAACAATAACGTAAACAACGGTAATAACGTTTATAACTATTATAACGATGCTAAGGATTATGACGTTAATAAAAATAATCATAGCGATAATTACCATAATAACGATAATAACGATAAGAACGAATATAACGATAAGAACGAATATAACGATAATAACGGTAATAAAGGTAATCAGGATTATAACGGAAAAACGATAATATAGATCATGAAGATATTAACAATAATAACCGTAATAACGGTAATGAACGTTATGACGATAATAATGATAATGACAATAACGATTATAACATTAGTAACGATAATAAAGACAATAACGATAATAACGATAATATCGATAATAACGATTACCAAGATAATAACGATTATAATGATAATAACGATTATAATAATAATAACGATAATAACGACTATAACGATAATTATAATAATAATAACGGTAATAACGATACAAACAATACTAACGATAATAACAAGAATAACGATAATAACGATTATAAAAATAATAATAACTATAATAACTGAAGTAACTTTAAACAAGATAATATAGATAATTACGATAATAACGATAATAAACATAATAAACATAATAACGTTAATAACCCTAATAACTATGTTAAGGATAATCACGATAAAAACGTTTATCACGATAACAGTAATAGCGAATATAACGGTAGTAACGATAATAACGAAAATAACGATTATAATGATAATATCGTTAATACCGATAATAACGATAATAATTCATATAACGATAAGAACGTAAACAACGGATATAACGATCAAAATGATTGACGATAATAACTATAAAAACGAAAATACCGCTAACTACAGTATCGATTATACCGGTAATAACGATACTAACGATATTAACGTTAATAAAGATAAAAACGATAACGACAAGAACGGTTATAACAGTATTGAAGATTATAAAGGTAATAACGATATTAACGGTAATATCGATAATAATGATAATAACCATAATAAAGATAATAACTTTTATACCCTTAATAAATATATTAACGAAAATCGCAATAATAAAGTTTATAATGAAAACAATAATAACTACTATAACGGTAGTAACGAGAACATCGAAAATAATGATTACAATGATTATAACAATAATAATTATATTAAAGGTAATAACAATAATAACGTTTATAACGGTAAGGATAAATACGATTTTAATGATAGTAATGAAAAAACGAAAATACCGATTATAATGAAAATAACGATAAAAAAGATAAAAACGATAATTACGATTATAGCGATAATAACGGCACAGATTGTAATAAAGGTTATAAGGATAAACGATAATAACGATAATAACAATTATAACGATAATATTCTTAATAATAACCATAATATCGGTAATAACGAAAAAAGCGATAATAATAATAATAACTATAATAACGGAAACAACAATATTAATAATAATAATAGCAATAATAACGATAATACTGATAATAACCATAAAAATAATATTAATAAGAATGTTAACCATAATAACGTAAATAACGATAATAATTGTAATTACGATAATAACGGTAATTATGATAATAATAATAATAATAATGATAATAACGATAATACAGGTAATACCGATAATATCGATAAAAACGATAATGACGATAAGAACGATAGTAACTCTGATAAATACAATAAGGATAATAACGATAATATCGGTTGTAACGATAATAACGATAATAAAGTTAATAACAATAATAAGGATAATTACGATTATAACGATAATAAAAATAATAATAATGATAATAACGATAATAACGGTAATACAGGTTATAACGATAATTACGATAACAACAGTAATTCCGATAATATCGATAATAACTTTGATAACTGTAATAACGGTAACTACAGTAACGATTATAACGAAAATAACGATAACAAAGTAAATAACAAAAATAACAATAATAACGGTTATAACTATAATAACACTAAAAAGGATGATAATAATAATATCAACAATAATAATTATAGTATCGATATTAACTTTAATAACGATAATAAACTTAATAACGGTAATAACCATTGGAACGATTATGACGATTATTTCGATAATAACTATAATAACGATAATATCGAAGATAACGCTAATAAATATAAAATCGTTAATAATGATAATAATAATAATAATAATCATAATAAGGATAATGGCGTTAAAAACGATAATAATGGTAATAATAACGATAAAAACCATAAAAATGATAATAAAGATAATAACGATAATGACCATAATGACGATAATAACAATAATATCGATAATGACAATATTAACGATAATAATGATAATGACGATAGTAACGATAATAAAATAATAATAATAATAATAACGATAATAACGGTAATAGTGATAATAACCGAAATAAACATAATAACGATAATAATGACAATAACGATAATAAAGGTAATAACCGTAATAATAATAATAATGACGATAATAACCATAAATACGGTAATAGCGAATAAAACGATAAAAACGGTAATTACAATAATAACTGAAATAATGATTATAAAGATAATATATAACGATAACAACGATAATAATGGTAATAACGGAAGTAACATTTATGATAATAACGATAACTATAAATAATTGTTATAACGTTAGTAAAGATAATAAAGATAATAACGATAATAACAAGAATAACGATAATAATAATATTAATAACGATAATAACGATAATAACGATTATAACAATAGTAACGATAATAATAAAAATAACAACGATAATAACGATAATAGCGATAATAACGATATCGATAATAAAGGTTATGACGGTAATAACGGGAAAAACGATAACAATAATAATAATAATTATAAAAATGATAATAACGACAATAACGATTATAAAAATAATAATACGGACAAAAACGATAATAGCGATAATAACGATAATAGCGATAGTAACTATTATAACTATAATAACGATAACTACCATATCGGTTATAACGGTAATATCGAAAATAAGGACAATTATAGTAAAAGTTACCTTAATAACGGTAATAATAACGATAATAAATATAGCACAGATAATAACGACAATAACGGTAATTGCTATTATGAAGATAATAGCGTTATTAATGACAATAATAATAATAATAACTATAATAAAGATAACAACGGTAACAACGATAATTGCAATAATAACGAGAATATCGATAATAATAGTAATAATAATGATAATAACGATAATAAAAATAATAACGATAATAACGGTGATAATGATATTAAAAATAATAATAACGGTAATATCGATAATAACGATTATGTCATTATAAAGATAATAGCAATAAATACGTGAAGATCGATAATGTCGATAAGAACGATAATAACGATAAGAAAGATAGTGCCGATAATAATAAAGATAATAATAATAATAACGGTAATAACGATAATAACGATAATGACGACAATAATAATAATAATAACATTAATAACGCTAATAACGATAATAACGATATTAAATATTATAACCATAAAAACGATAATAAGGATAATAAAAGTAATGACAGCAATAATAACAACAATAACTGTAATAACGGTGAAGACGATAATAACGATATTAACGATAATAACTGTAATAACGGTAATAGCGATAATAATGATAAGAAATTAGAAAGATAATAAGGATTATAGCGGCATTAACGATGCTTTGGATGATAAATGTAATAAAGATAACGATAATAACTGTTCTGACGGTAATAACGGTTGTAAAGATTAACGATGAAACAATAATTACGATAATAACGATAATAGTGATAATAGAAACAATACTAAAGATAATAACGATAATAATGACAATAATGACAATAATAACAATAATAACGACAATAACGATAACGATAATAACGATTATAATGGTAGTAACTATAATAAAGATTATAACGATAAGAACGGTAATAACGATAATAACTATAACGATAATAACGATTGTAACGGTAGTAACGATAATAAAGTTAATAACGATTATAACGCTAACGATAATAACGATTATTCCAGTAATAAGGATAATAACGATAATAATGATAATAACAATAATAACGATAATAACGATATTAAAGATAATAATAATAATAATAACGATAATAACGATTATAACGAAAATTAAATCAATAATGATAATAACGATAATGACGTTCTAAACGATGGTAAGCGTAATAACAATAATAACGATAATAAAGATAATAGCGGAAATAACGATACTAACTATTATTACGATAATAACGATAATAAGGATAATAACGACAAAAACGATAATGACGATAATAACGATATTAAAGGTTATAACGATAATAAAAATTCTAACGATAATAACGATTAAAACAGTATTATCGTTGATAACGATAATAACGATATCCATTCTAAAGATTATAACCGTAATAACTATAATAAAGATAATAGCGATAATATCGGTAATAACCATAATAACGATAATAACGAAAATAACGATTATAACTATAATAAAGGTAAAACGAAGATAACGATTATAACTATAACGACAACAACGGTTATAACGTTTATAATTATTATAACGATACTAACGATTATGATGTCAATAACGGTAACAAAGTTAATATCGTTAATCACGATAATAATAATAATAATAATATCAATAACGGTAATAAAGATATTAATGATAATAACGATAATAACGATAATAACGATAACTATAATTACGATAATAATGGTTATAACGATAATAAAAATAATAACGATTGTAACGGAAATAACAATAAGAACGATAATAACAACAATAACGATAATGACATTAATAATTATTTATAAAGATAACGATACTAAGGATTATAACAGAAATTATTTTATCAACCATAATAATGATAGTTACTATTACAAGTATAATAACGATAATAACGATAAAATAATAATAATAACGATAATAACGATAATAATTATAATATCGATAATAACTTTATTATAGGTAAAAACGATAATAAATACAATAACGAAAACGACGATTATAACGATTTTGACGGTAATAATTAAAATAACGATAATAACGATAATAACGATAATAACGATAATAACGATAATAACATAAATAATAATAATTATAACAGATAGTGACGATAATAACGATATTAACAATTCTAACGATTATAATTGCAATAATGATAATAATTATAATAATAATAATAATAACGATAATGACAATATATCTACGAGTTGACGATAAAAACGATAATAACGATAATAAAGATAATTACATCCATAGCGATAATAACGTTAATAACTAAAATAAGAATAAGGATAATAAGGAATACATCAGAAATAACTATAACAACGAAAAAAAACGATTGAAACTATTATAACGAGAATAACGATAATAATGATAATAACGATAGTTACAAGAAAAAATATAATATAAGGATGGTCACTACAATTATGATAACAAGGATAATATAGAATATAACGATAATAGCGGTTATAACAAAAACAACGATGATAACGTTAATAACAATAATAAGGTTAATAATGATAATAATAATAATAATAATAATAACGATAGAAATGATAATAACGATATAAGCAATAATAACGTTAAGACGATATGAACGAGAATAATGATAATAACGATAATAAGGGCAATAACAATAATAACATCGTTATCGATAATAACAATAGTATCAATACTCTAGTATTAATAATAATAATAATAATAATAATATTAATAAAAACGATAATAACGGCAATAACGATTATAATTATAATAACGATAATAGTAATAATAATAATAAAAATAGTAATAATAATAAGCATATTAACGGTAATAAAATTAATAAAGACAATAACGATAATAACGATAATAAAAATAATTATAACGTTCATAAGCATAATAACGATAAAAACGTTAATATCGAAATTAACGGTAATAACGTTAATACCGATTATAATAATAATAATAACGAAAAAACGATAATAAGTATATTAAAGATAGTAACTATAATAAAGATAATTACTATTATAACAATAATAACGATATTAACGACAGTAACAATAACAAAAAAAATAATAACGATAACAAGGATTATAACGATAATAAGAATAATAATAACGATAAGGACGATAATAAAGATGACAGCGATAAAACCGGAAAAAACGACAAAAACGATACTGAAAGTAATAAAATTAGCAATAATGATGATAAAGACGTTAATAACGATAATAACGATAATAACGTTAATAACAAGAATAACGATAATAATAATATTAATAACGATAATAAAGACTACAAAGACAATAACGATAATAACGATAATAACGAAATTAACAATAATAATGATTAAAAAGACATGAACGGTAATAACGATAATGGTGGTAATAACGATAATAAGGGTAATAATGGTAATAACGATAATATCGACAAAAACGATAATAAAAATATTAATAACGATAAAAAGCTAATAACATTAATAACGAAATAATAATAATAATAAGGATTTTATCGATATTAACGATTCTAACGATAATAACGATAAAAAGAATAATAAAGTTAATTCATATTATAACAAAAATAACGATAATAAACTAATAATAACGATGAAAACGACAATAACGATATTAACTATAATAACCATTATAAATAAAATAACGAAAGTAACGATATTAACTATAACAACGAAAATAACAATAATAATCATAATCACAATAATAACGATAATAAAGTTTATAATAATAATAATAACAATAGTATGGATAATAATGATAATAAAGATAATAACGATAATAACATAATAATCGTAATAATATCAAAAATGATAAGAACGATAGTAACAGTAATAAAGATTATAACGATAATAACGATAATAACGACAACAACAAAAATAAAAATAATAACGGTAATATCGATATAAACGATATTTACGATAATAACAATAATAACGATAATAAAAATATCAATAACGATAATAACAATAATAACTTTAATTACGGTAAAAACGGAATTAAAGATAATAAAGATAACAACGATTGCAACTATTATAATAGTAATAACGAAAATAATGGTAATAAAGATAATAACTATATTAACGATAATAACCATAATAACGTTAATAACGATAATAATAATAATAATAAAAACGAAATTAACAGTAATACATATAACCCCGAAAATAACGATTATAACGATAATATCGATAATTACGAAAATGAAGATAATTACTTTTATATCGATAATAGCAATAATAACAAAAAAACGGCAATAAGTATAATGAAAATAATAATAACGATAATAAAGTTTGTAACGATAAAAACGATAATAACGATAATAAAGATAAATACTTTTTTAAAGATAATAACTGTAATAACGAAAATAACGATAATAACTATAATAAATTTAATTTCCTTAATAATAATAATAATTATGATAATATCGATTATAAAGATAATAACGATTATAACGGTAATAACGAATATAACGGTAAGAACGATAATAACGAAAATAATGATAATAATGATATTAACGTTAATAATGATTATAATAATAATAATAACAATAATAACAACAATAACGATTATAACGTAAATGACGGTAAGAACGGTAATAACGGTAAAAAAGTTTAACGATAATAACGATTATAAGGTAAATAACGGGAATAAAGATATTAATAGTAATATTCACGATAATAATTCTAGTAACGATTATAACGATACTAAAGACAAGACGATAAGAACGATAATAACGAAAATAATGATTAAAACGTTATCAACGATAAGAACGGTTTTAACTATAACGACGGTAATAACGGTGATAACGGTAATAATGATAATAATAACAATAATAACGATAATAACGATAATAACGAACATAATAATATTAATATCGATAATTACGACAATAGCATTAATAACGATAATAACTATATTAACGATAACGATAACAAAAGTTATAATGGTAATTAAAATAATAACGAGAATATCGCTAATAACAATAATTACGATAATAAGGATAATAAATGTTATGTCGATAATAACGATTATAACGATAATAAGCGTAGTAAGGATAATAACGATAATTATGGTAAAGACGATAATAACGATAATAAAGTTAATAGTAATAATAATTACCTTAATAAAAATAATAACGATAATAACGATTATAAGGTTTATAAGGAAAATAACAATTATAACTATAATAAGGTTAATAACGATAATAACGAAAATAATAGTAATAATAACGACAAAAAGGATAATAACGATCATAAAAATGATAACGATTATATTGATAATAATGATAATAACGATAATAACGATAATAACGATAATAAAGATTATATGGGTAATAATGATTTTAAAGAAAATAACGATAATAACGATAGTATTAATAATAATATCGATAATGGAGATAATAACGATAATAACGATAATAACGATAATAACGATAATAACGATTATAAGGGTAATAACGATTATAACGATATTAAATATAACAACTAAAACAACGATAATTACGATAACAACGATAATAACGTTAATAACTAATATAATAATAATAATAACCATATTAACGATTATAACGATAATAACTACAAAAGCGATAATAACGCGAATAACTATAATAACGATAACGATAATAACGATTATAAAGGTATTAACGATTAGGATAATAACGATAACTATAAATATTTGTTATAACGATAGTAAAGATAATAAAGATAATAATGACAATACCAAGAATAACGATAATAATGATATTAATAGCGAGAATAACCATAATAACTATAACAACGATAATATTAACAATAATAACGATAATAAATGTAAAAACGAAAAAACGATAGTAATGATAATAACGAAAATAACGATAATAACAATATTAACGATATTAACGTTAATAACCGTGGTAACGATTACCACGATAATAACGATAATAAAAGTAATAAAACGATAATAATTTTAATATTAAAGATAATATTTATAGTAACGATAATAACGATAATAACGATAATAAATATTATAACGATAATGACTACAATAACTATAATAATAATTATTATAACAATAATATCCATAATAACGATAAGGATAATAACCATTTTAGCGGTAAAAACGATAGTAACGGTAATATCGGTAGTAACAATAATTACGGTGATAACGGTTATAACGATAATAACGTTACAAACGATTATAACCGTAAAAACTGTAATAAAGTTAATATTGTTAATAACGATAATAATGATAATAATGATATCAATAACGATAATAACAATATTAATGATAATAACGATAATAACAACAAAAAAGGTAAAACGATGATAACAAACATAACTTTATCGATAATAATGGAAACAATATTAATAACGATGGGAACGATAAATACGATAGTAACGGTACAACAATAATAACGATAATGGCGTTTATAAGGCTAATTATGATAAGCACGGTAATAACTATAATATCGATAATTACGGTAATTACGACAATAACAATAATAACAACAATAATATTAATAATGATAATTATAATAGTTCTAAAGATAATAATGATAATAACGATAATAACCATAGTAACGATAATAACGACAAACGCGATAATAACGACAATAACGATAATAAGTTTAATTGCGATAATATTAATAATAATATCTATAACGATAATTGCAATAATAATGATTATAACGATACTAACGATATTAACGATAAGAAGATAAGGTAGATAATAACGATAGTAACAACAATAACGATAATAACTGTAATAACGGTGACGATAATAACAATTATAACAGTAATAACAATAATAACATTAACAATGATAATAACAATAATAATAACGATAAGATAGAAAATGACGATAATGACTATAATAACGATAATGACCTTAATACCGAATCAATTATAATAATAATTTAAATAACAGTAATAGCGATTAGACTATAAGACCGATAAAAACAGAAATAACGATACTAATAATAATAATGAAGAAAATAACCTTAATAATGATAAAATGATATTAACGATAATAACGGTAAGAAAGATTATATTGACAATAACGACAATGACGTAATTATTATAACGGGAATAACGATTATAACCGTAAAGTCGATATTAAAGTTAATAATGATATTAAAAATAATAACTAAAATAGGGATAATAGTAACAATAACAACGATAATAACGATAATGTACATAATAACAACAATAACGATAATAACGGTAAAATCGATACTAACGGCAATAAATATAATAACGTTAACTAGAATAACTAATAGTATAATAACGATTATAACGGTAATAACGATAATAAGGATCATGAAGATTATAATAATAAAAATAACGAAATCATCGGCACTATCGGTAAGAACAATAATAACGACAATAAAGAAAATAACGTTAACAGTAATAATAAAAACGATAATAAAGATAGTAACGATAATAACATTAATAACGATTAAAAGATTAATAACCATTATAACGATAATAATGATAATAAGAATAATAAAGATTATAACGATAATAACGATAATAACAATATTAAAGTTTATAACGATAATAACTATGATGATAATAATAATAACAATAACACCGATAATAACGATAAAAGCATAAAAAAAGATAATAAAGATAATAACGATAATGACGATTATAATGTTTATAACGATAATAACGGTAACAAAGGTAAAAAGATTTTAACGATAATAACCGTACTAACGTTAAAAAAGATAATATAGATAATAAAGATAATAACGAAAACGCTAATAACGATTATATCGTAGTAACGATAATAAAGATAATAACGATAATAACGGCAATTACGATAATAACGATGGTAACGATAATAACGATAACGATAATAAGAATTTTAACGATAGTAACAATAATTAAAATAATAACGACAATAACGATAATAACGATAATAATCAAGATAACGATAAAGATAATAACGATTATAACGGTATTAACGATAACAACGATAATAACGATAATAATGATAATATCGTCAGTAGCGGTAATAACGATAATAACGATGAAAATAACATAATAATGGTAACAACAATTACTACTATAACGGTAATAACGATTATAACCATATTAATAGTAATAATAACCATAATAACGATGATAATAACGATAAAACTATACTATCGATAATAACGTTTTTTATGATAATTATTACTGTAGGGATAATAACGATAAAAACGATAATAACGTGAATAACGATAATAAGTTTCATAACGAAAATAACGTTAAAAACGGTAATAGCGGTCACAAAGGTTAATGATAATAACTATAATAACGATAATACTGCTAACGATAGCAACGATTATACCTGTAATAACGATAATAAAGATAACGATAATAATGATTCTAATAATAATAATAGTAAAAACGATAATAACAGTTATAATGATAAGTACTGTAATAACGGTAATAACGATGATATCGATTATAACTGTAATAACGATAATAACGATAGCGATTATAACGATTATATTGGTAGTAACGATTATAAAGATAATAACGATAATGACTGTACTAATGATAAGAACAATAATAACGATAATAACGATAATAAAGATTATATCAATAATTACTATATTAACGATAATAACGACAATAACGTTTATATGGATAACGATAATAACGATACTTACGATAATAACGAGCATAATGATAATTTAAATAGTATGAGCAATAATAACGATAATAACGAGAAGAACGATAATTACGATAACGATGATAACTGTAATAACGATAATAAAGATAATAACGTCAGTAACGATAGTAATTGTAATAATAACGATAATAAAGATAATAGTATTAATAACAATAATAATAATAATAATAATAGTAACGGCAATGACGATAATAACGAAAGAACGTTAATAAAGATATAAACGATAATATAATACTAATAACGATAATAATTATAATAACGATAATAACGATAATACCGATTATAAAGATTATAACGATTATAAAGATAATAACGATAATAACAAAAATAACGGTAACATCGATAATGACAATAATATCGGTTATAACGGTAATATCGTTAATAACGGTTTTATGGTAATAACGATATTAACGATTATCACGTTAATAGTAGTAATAATAACGATGATAACGATAATAAAGAAAATAACGGTAATAACTGTAAAAACGATAATAGTGAAAATAACAATCATAAAGATAATAATTATTATAACAATAATAACAATATTAACGATAATTACGAAAATTACGATGAGAAAAATATCGATAGTAAAATTTATAACGGTAATAACGATAATAAAGGAAATTACGATTATAATGAAAATAAGGATAATAACGATAAAATGCTAATAACGATAATATCTATTAAGTAAAGGAATAAAAATCATAATAATAATAATAATAATAATAATAATAATAATAACGAAAACAAAATTTATTGGGGTAATTACGATAAAAATGATAATAACAATAATAGTAATAATCATAACGATAATAACTTTAATAGCGATAATAACGATAATAAAGATTACAATAATAATAATAACGACAATAAAGATATTAACAACTATGACGACAATAACGATATTAACGGTAATAACGTTAATGATGACAATAACGTAATGGTAATAAAAGTAATAATTTCGATAGTACGATGTTAACGATATTAATGATAGATACGGTAATAACGATAACGATAGTAACGATTAATAAAAGTTATACCGTTATAGAAGATAATAATGAAAATAACGATAATATCTATATTAGCCAAAACCATAATAACGATTAGAACTGTAATAGCGAAATTAACGATAATAACTATTATAAGGATTATAACGACAATAGCGATAAAAGATTTAATAGTAGCCACAATAACGATAATTTCGGCAATAACATTATAAATGTAATAACGATAACAACAATAATAGCGATTATAACGATATTAACGGGAACAAAGATGACAATAATAATAATTGCGATAATAACGATAATAATAATTATAATAACAATAATATCGTTAATAACCATTATAAAGATAATAGAAATAATAATAAAGATAATAACGATAATATAAAAATAATGGTAATAGCGATAACAAGGATAGTAAAGATAATATTAATAATAACGATAATAACTGTAATAACGATAATGACGATAATATAGATAATAACAAAATAACGGTAATAACGATAATAACAATAATAACGATTATAACGATAATAACTATAAGAACGACAAAAATGGTATTAATAAGAATAATATCGATAATAAAGATAGTAACGGTAATAACGATAAGAACGATAAAAACGATAGTAACGATAATGACGATAATATCGAAAATAAAGGGAATAACTAAAATAACGTTAATAACGATTATTTCTATAATATCGATTATACCGATAGTAACAGTAATAAAGATAATGAAATTAATAATGGTAATTTACGATAATAACGATAATATCAATAGTAATAATTAATTAATATAATAATATCGATAAGAACAAATAATAACGATAATAACGGTATTTACAATAAATACGATAATAACGATAATAATGTAAATAACGATAATTGCGGTAATAACGGTAGCAACGGTAATAACGATAATAACAATAATATCGATTATAATAACGATTAAATTGATAATAACGATAATAACGATAATAACTTTAAAACCGATAATAACGGTAATTACTATAATAAGGATTATAACGATAATAACTGAAATAACGTTAATAACGATCAGAACATTAATGACGATAACAACAATAATATCGATAATAAGGATAATAGCGGTAAAGACGATAATAATGATAATAAAGATAATAACGATAATAACGATTATATTGATAATGACGATAATAACGGAAATATCGGTATTAACGATAATTACGATAATAATGATAAAATCGATAATAACGATAATAATAATTATAATAACGATAATAACGATAAAAACAATAAGAATGATAAGAACGATAATAATAATATTAAGATAGATAAAAACGAAAGTAGCGGCAAAAACGATAATAACGATTATCGCGATATTAACGTTAATGTCGATAGTTAAGATAATAACGACGAAAGATAATAAGGATAATAAAGTCAATAACGGAAATAAGGATGATAACGAAAAGAAGATTAATAACGATAATAACGATTAAAACGATAATAATGATAATAACGAAAATAACGATGATAACGAAAACATCGATAATAACGATTAATACTATAGCAACGATAATAAAGATAATATCGTTAAAAACGGTAATTGCGATAATAACAATAATAATGATAATAACAATAAAAACGATAATAATAATATTAATAACGACAATGATAATAATAACGATAATAACTTTATTAACAATAATAGCGAAAATAATGATAATAACGATTTTAACGATAATATTGTTAGTGACGATAACAACGATGATAACTATAATAACGATTATAGCGATAATAACGATAATACCAGTAATAACGGTAATTACGATAATAATAATAATAACGTTAATATCTATAAAACGATAATAATAATAATAATAATAACGATAATAACGATTATAACGATAATAACGTTAATAGTAATAATAATAAAGATAATAACGATAATAACGGTAGTAACGATGAGAAGATAAGAAAGATAATTACGATAATAACGATAATAACGATTAGAACGTTTGTAACGATAACGATAGAAGCTATTAAAATGATAATAACGATAATAACGATAAGACAATAAGACCGATAATAACGATACTAACGACAGTAACGATAAAAACTATTATAATGATAATAACGATAATAACGATAGTAATAGATAACATTGAAAATAACGACAATTACGACAATAACGACAATAACGACAATAACGATAATAACGATAATCACTGTAATATTAGTAATAATAACGATAATAATAATAATAACGTTAATAACGACATTAATAAAATTAATAACGGAATTAAGGTCAATAACTATAAGACGATGAGACCGAAAATTACGATAATAACGATAATATCGATCATAAAGATAATGACTATTATAATGAAAATAACGATATTAACTATTATAACGATAATAACGATAACAACGATAATAACGATAATATCGATATTATGGACAACAACGATAATAACGACAATAACGATACTAAGGAAAGTACAGATAATAACGGTAATAAAGATTATATCAATAATAACTATTTTGACGATAATAACAATAATAACGGTAATGTCCTTAATAACGATTATAACTTTCATAATGGTAATAAAGATAGGAATGGTAATAATGCTAATAACGATGAAAATAATAATAATAACGATAATATCGATTATAACGATAATAACGATAATAACGATAATAACGATTATAACTATAATAACGATAATAACGGTAGTAACAATAATAACGATAATAACGATAATAACGGTAATAACGATATTAATGGTAAAGCCGATAATAACGGTAACAAAAATAATAACGTTAATGACGATAATAACGATAATAAAAATAATACAGTTATTAACGATAACAATAATAATAATATTATCAATAACGAAAAGAACGATAATAACAACAATAAAGATAATAATTGTTATAGCGATAATAACCATAATGTCTGTAATAACTGTAATAACGGTAATAACGATAATAACGATAATAACGATAATAACTATATAAACGGTAATAATAATTATAATAACAATAATACCGATAATAACGATAATGACGATAATAACGGTTATAACGATAATAACGTTTATAATGTCAGTAACGATAATAACGATAATGATGACATCAATGATTGTAACAATAATAACTATATTAACGATATTAACGATTATCACGTTTATAACAATTACGATAGTAACTATTATAACGGTAAAAACGATAATCTCAATAATAGCGATAATATCGAAATTAACGAAAATTACGGCAATAACTATAATAAAAATAATATAATTAATAACGATAATAATTGCAATAATAACGATAATAATGACACTAATAATAATAACGGTAATAACGATTAGACTATAAGTCCGATAATAACGATAATAACGGCAATAACGATAATAAAAATAATAACGGTAATAACGATAGCATCGAAAATAACGACATGATAGGTGATAAAGATAATAACGTTAATAACGATAATAATTATAACAACAACAGTAATATCGATAATAAAGATATTCACTATAATAATAGTAATAATAAAGATAATAACGATAATAACGATAATGACGGTAATAACGAAAATAACATTTATAACGATGAAGATAGTTACTATTATAAAGGTAGTAACGATAAAAACAGTAATAACGATAATAACGATATTAGCAATAATAACGATAATAAAGATAATAATGTAACAACGATAATAATGCTATTAAAAATAATAACGTTAATAACAATAATCATGGTAATACAGGTAAAAATATAATAAAGGTAATAGCTATAACGATAATAAATGTGGTAACGGTAAAAACGATAATAACGATAATAACAATAACGACAATAACGATTATAACGAAAAAAACTATAATAAAGATAATAACGATAATATTGAAAATAAAGCTAATAACGATAACAATAATAACGATTATAATGGTAGTAACGATAATAAAGAAAATAACGATAATATGATAATAACGGTAATAACGTTAATAACGATAATAACGATAATAAGGATTATACCGATAGTAACGGAAACAACAGTAATAACGGTAATAAAGGTTAACTATAATAACTTTAATATCGGTAATAACGATGACTATAATAACGATTATACCGGGAATAACGATAATAACGATAATAACGATAATATCCATAATAACGATAATAACGAATATAACAATAGTATCTATATTAACGATAGTAACGATAATAACATTTATAACGTTAAGGATGATAACGGTATAAAGGTAAAAACGATAATAACGATTACAATATTAATGATAATAAGGATAGTAACGATAATAAAGATAATAACGAAAATAACGGAAATAACGATAGTTCGGTATTAACGGTAAAAACGATAATTACGATAATAGCGATAATCTCGATAATAATAGTAATAATAACAAAGGAAACGATAACAACCGTTATAACGATAATAACGATAATACAGATAAAAACGATAATGACGATAATAATAAAAATATTATCAATAACTATTATAACGATTAAAATGGTAATAACGATTATAACGATACTAACGATAATAAAGGTAACGATAATAAAGATTATAACGATTATAGTGGTAATAACGATAATAATGATAACAAGGATAATAACGGTTATAACGGTTATAATGATAATAATAACGATAATAACGATAATAATCTTAATAAAGATATTAATAACAATAATATCAATAACGATAATAACCATCATAACGATAATAACGATCAAAGTGAAAACGATAATAATGATTATAACGGTAATAACGATGAATAAGATAATGAAGCTAATAACGATAATAACATTAATAACGATAATAACGACATAAACAATAATAACAATGATATCTATAATAACGATAACGATTTAAACTTTTCTAAGGGTATCAACGAGAATTACAATAACCAAGATAATAATAATAATATTGACGATAATAACGTTAATAACGATAAAAACAATAATTACGATAATAACGACAATAACGATAAGACGATGAGAACGATAATAACGATAAAGATAATTACAATCATAACCATATTAACGATAATAAAGATAATAAAGATAACGATTAAAACGATAAAAAAGATAATAATGATAATTACAATTACAACGATATTAATGATTATAAGGATAATAACGATTACAACAATAATATGAATAATATTGAAAAGAATGATAATGACGATAATAACGATAATAAGGTTAATAAAGTTAATTATAATAATACTAACGATAATAATAATAATAACGATAATACTAACCATAATTACTATTATAACAATAAAAACGATAACAACGATAATAGGTATAATTACGAGTATAACGATAATAATAATATTAAAAACGGTAATGACAACAATAAAGTTGATAACGATAATAACGATAATAATTATTATAACGATAATAAGTGTTTTAACGATAGGAACGATAACGATAATAACGGTTATAACGCTAGTAACGATAATAACGATAATAGCGATAAAAACGATAATATCGATTATAACGATAATACCGATAAAAACTATATTATTGATAATAACCATAATAACTATAATAAAAATAATAACATTAATAACGTTTAGGATATCAATAACGATTTTAACGATAATAACAATAATAACGATAATAAAAATTCTAACGATGATAATGTTAATGGATGTAAAACGATAATAACGAAAATAACTATTACGATTATAACGGTATTAACGTTTATAACGATAATAACTATAATAAAGATTATAACGATAATAACGATAAAAGCGATAATAAAGAAAATAGCGATAATGGCGATAATAACAATAATTAAAACGAAAACATCGATTATAACTATAATAACGAAAATAACGATTACAAAGATAACAACGATAATGACGATAATAACTTTTATAACGATAATAAGGGTTATTACGATATAACTATAATGACGGTAATTATGGTAATAACGTTAATAACGATAATAATAATAATAATAATAACGGTAATAACGATAATAATAATAACAATAACGGAAATAACGTAAATATCGATGATAACTATAATAACGATTATAATGGTAATAACGATAATAACGATAATAACGATAATATCCATAACTGTAATAACGATAAACACGATAGTAATAGTAATTATAACGAAAATAACGTTAACAACAATAATAACGATAATGACAATAATAGCGATAATGTTGATAACAACGATAATTACAAATATAACGATTATAACGGTAACAATGTCAATAAAGAAAATTTTTGTAAGAACGGTAATAACGATAATAACGTTAATACTATAATAATAATAATAATAATAATAATAATAATAATAATAATAATAATAATAATAATATCAATATTGATAATAACGATAACAACGATACTAACGATAATAACCATAACAACAAAAATAAAAGTAACAATAATCGCGGTTATAACGGTACTAGCGATTATAACGGTAACATCGGTAAGAAATTTAATAATGATTAACGATAATAACGTTGATAAAGATAATAACGATAACGGTAATATTGATTATACTGGCACTAACGATAATAACGATAATAACCATAATAGAGAGTATAACTATAATGAAGATAATAATATTAAAACGATAATAACGATAATAACGATTATAACGGTAATAAATATAAAACGAAAATAACTATAATAACTATAACTATAATAACGATAGTAACGATAACCACTATAATAATATTAGTAATAACGGTAATAAAGATAATAGAGGTAATAACGATAGTAACGGTTACGATAAAAACGATAAAAAGGATAATAACGATAATAAGGGTAATGATAAGGACGATAATAACAGTAATAACGATAATAAAGATTATGTTGATATTAACGAAAAGATCGATAATAATGATAATACGTTTAATAACGATTATAACAATTAAAACAATAATGTCGATTATAACAATAAAAACTGTTAGAACAAAAATAACAGTAATAACTATAATAACGATAATAACGGTAATTATGGTAATAACGATAATCTCTATAATAGCGATAGTAATAGTAATAATAAAGATAATAACGAAAATAATAACGATAAATACAATCATAGCGACAATAACGGTAATAACTATAATATCTATAGGGATAACAACGATAATAACGAAAATAATGATAATATCCATAATAACGATAATACTAGTAATAACATTAATAACGATAATAGCAATAATAATATCAATAACGATTAAAACGATTATAGCGTTAATAACGATAATAACGATAAAACCGATTATAACGATAATGATAATAACAGTTATACCGGTATAACGATAATCACTGTAATAGCGATAATAATACTAATAATAATGATAAAAACGAGAATAATAATAAATACTATAATAGAGATAATGACTTTAATTTCTATAAGTATAATACCGATAATAACGAAAATAAGGATAAAATCGATAATTACGATCATACACATAATAACGTCAATAACGATAATAATAATAATAATAACGTTAATAACGATAATAACGATTATAACGATAATAATAATTATAATTATCCTAATAATAGAAACCGATATAATAATTATAATAGTAATAATAATAATAATAATGATGATGATAATAATAATAACGATAATAATTATAAATTAGAATAATAACGATATTAACGATAATAAAAATAATATAGATAATAACAATAATAATAATATTAATAATAATAATAATAATAATGACAATAATTACGTTAATGAAGATAACATCAATAATAACGATAAAGACGTTAATATAAATAATGACGATAACAACGATAATAGAGATAATAACTGTAATAACGATATTAACCACAACAATAATTTCGATAATAACGATAATAACGATAAGGTTAATAACTATGATAACAGTAAAAGCGATAATAACGATACTAACGATAATAATGATTATAACAATAATACCGCAAATAACGAAAATAAAGATAATAACGATAATAACGATATGAACTTTAATAACGATATTAATAATATAAATGACGATAATAGCGATAATAACGATAATAAGGGTAATAACGATAAGACGATAATAACGATAATAACGATAATATCGATAATAACGATTAAAATAATAATAGCAATAATAACGATAATAACGATATTAAAAGTACTATCGACAATAAGTGTTATAACGATTATAAAGGGATTAACGATAATAACGACAGTATCGATAATAACTATAATAACTATAATAAAACTAAAAACGATAATAACGATAATAACGATAATGGCGACAGTAACGATAATAATAATAATATCTGTAATAACTTTTAAAACAATATTAACGATAAAACTATAATAACGTTAATAACGATAATTATAATAATTTAGATAATAATAGAAATAACAATAATAAGATCGATATTAATAATAATAATAATAACAATTATTATAGTAACGAAAATAACAGACAAATATGTAATAACGATAATAACGATAATGACAATATTAATGATAAAAATAACAATAGCGTTAATAAAGTTTTAATGATAATAATGATAATAACCGTAATAACTATAGTAAGGATAATAACGATAAGAACAACAATAATAATTATAAAAAAAAAAAAATAATAATCATAAAGATAGTAACTATAATAATTGTAATAACGATAAATACGATAATAAAAATAACAGTAACGTTATTAACGTTAATAACTATTATAACGATAATAATAATTATAAAAATACTAATAATAGATATCGATATAATAATTATAACAGTAATAATAATAATAATAATAATAATAATAATATCAACGATAATAACGATAATTACGATAATACGACAATAACGATAATGAAGATTTTAACGATAATAACGATAATAACGTTTAACTCGTTAATAAGGATAATAACGATAATAACGATATTAATTTTTATAACGATAAGAACGATAATAACCGTAATAACTATAGTAACAACAATAACTGTAATAACAAGAATAACGTTAATAATGTTAATATCGGTAATAACGAAAATAATGAAAATATCGATATTAAAGACAGTATCGATAATAACGTTTATAATGATTAAAACGATAACGAGAATGACGATAATAACGATAACAACGATAATAACGATAATACTGAGGGTAACGCAAAAACGGTAAAGATGATGAAAACCATAATAACGCTATTACCGATAATAACGATATTAACAATAGTATCGATTATAACGATAAAAACGTTAATACCGATATAAAAGGTAATACCGATAATAAGGATAATAAGGATAGTTAATATAACGACGATAATAACAATAATAACAATAATTACGATAATATCGGTAATATAGATAATAATGATAATAACGATAATAATAATGATAATAATAATAATAATAGTAATAATAATAGTAATAATAATAATATTAATAATAATAATAACAATAATAACGATAATAATGGTAATAATGATAATAACGATAATAACGATAAAAACGATTATAACGATTAAAGCGATAGAAACGGTAATAGCAATAATAACGATAATAACGACAGTAACGATAATAACTATAATAACCAGAATAACGATAATTACGATAATAACGATAATGACGATAATAACGGTAATAACGATTATACATTAATAAAGATAATAACAATAATAACGATAATAACGATAATATCGATAATAATTATAATAATAATAATAACGATAATAACGATAATAATGATAGAAACTGTAATTACGTTTAAAACAATAATAACGAAAACAACTACAATAAGGATAATAACGATAATAACGATAGTAATGATAGGAATAGTAATAGTGACGATAATAAGGATAATAACGAATAAAACGATAAGAATAATAATAACAGTAATAATAATTACAATAACGATATTACTGATAACAACGATGTTGACGTATCAGGGCATCTTGTACCAATCGTCCTAACCTCGGAGCATTTTCTCGACAATGTTGTTGGGCGAGACGTACCCGATGTCCTGTTCCAAGGAGAATCTTTCGTCGCTTCACTGGTTACATCTGAAGAACAAGTGGTGGGCGTCTTCGTTGGTCAAGTCTCCGGAGTTGCCGTCTGCTACCTTACTCATTTCTGCGAGGTAGGAGCGGAACATGCCAAGCCCTGTCAAGAATTGGGTGAGTTAGAAGTCGACTCTCCCGTCTCCAGGTTTAGCCAGTTGTCTAGTCGACTGATGAGTCGGGCAGTCCACCTGCCCCTGGGTTCCAATTCCCATCTGCTTTGCCAGGTTTCGGTGCTGGTATACCCGGCGATCCTTGATGCCTCCTCCTTCCCCAGAACGGCCTGTTGCTGATGGACGAATTGTCTCTCCTTGGCTAATAGATCCATCGGGATTACCCACGCGACCACTAACACTGCAGGCTCCGAGACCGTGAGGTAGGAACACACGATTCAGAGAGTGCCCCTCCTCTATACAGCGGCTATACGCTTACGATATTTCTTATGTTGCAGCGCCTCGGCCCAGACTTCAGCGCCATAGAACATCATTGCTTCGGCGGCGCGCATCAGTAGTCGCCTCATGCATGACCGTTGACGTTGGTGTCAACCGAGACTACTACTTCTACCGCCATGTCGGCTGCCCTAATTATATACTCTCCGTAATTGAGTTTGCTCTCGAGCATTATTTCTAAATACTTGACAGGCGACTTAGTCTGTACCATCGCGTCTCCTACAGCGAAGCTGCGCATTGTGTTGATGCACTTCTTTGTAAGTAGAACGATCTCAGTCTTCTAGGCTGCTAAGGACAGCCCGTGTTCTTCCATCCAGGAGTTGACCCTGCGCATAACCTTGTTGAGCAGCAACTGTGCCTCCTTCGTATTTCTTGCAGTTATGACAACTGCAATGTCATCTGCGTACCCGACCATGAAAGCATCTTTAGGGGCTGCCATACGTAGGATTCCGTCGTAAAAAATAGTCCAAATATCTGGTCCTAGTATGGAGCCCTAGGTTGTCTACTCCAAACATCTCGGATCATCGCCTGTATTGTATTTTAGGAAGCGCTCGTTCAGGTAGTCCTCGGATATTCGGAGTAGGTTCTCCGGGACACTGAAATTATGTTCGAGCGCTTCCATTGCCAAGTCCCACCTGACATAGTTGGAGACATTTCTTACGCCTATGGTGGTCAGCAGACCCAAAGGGCGGGATAGGTGACTCCCCGACTCCGTCATTTTAGCGGCCGTGACATCCTACTGGACTGCGTGGATGGTAGAGTGATCGGATCGAAATCCATACTGGCGGGCAGTAAGATCGCCCACGGCCGCGTGCAGCCGTGGCCTTAGCAGCTTCTCCAGGAGCTTGATACCCGTATCGAGGAAACAAATAAACCTGTATGACGAAGCGGCCCTTGCCTTTGCTTATGAGCACAAGTCTAGCTTTCTTCCACGGGGTAGGGAAGATGCCATATTTGTGGTACGTGTTATACATGTTTAGCAAGAGCTCAGGGTGACTCTGCGCGACGGCTTTTATTACTTCCGCTGGAAGGCCTTCTGGTCCTGGAGATTTCTTGTTCCGTATGGAATATGTGGCACTGAGTAGCTCCTCCTCCGAAAATTGTGCCACATCGGGGCTGCCAGGCACAAGTGTGCCTTTCTCTCTCTTCGGCTTTGAGGGAAATATGGTATGCATGATGTTTTCCAAAGTCCTCGCGTCCTGAGGGATTCCTAGCTTTTAAGTCCCTAGCTTGCGAGTAACGATCTGGTACCTAATCCCCACGTATTCTGATCGATATCCAGGCACAGTTCCTTCATGTACCGTCGTTGACTGGCCTTGACGATCCTCTTCAGTGATTTTTTGACAACTTGATACTCTGAGGCGAGGGAGCACCGCCGAGGTTGCGTCTCTTCACACGTTGTGCTAACCGACGAAGCCTTAAACACTTTTTGCGAAGGTCTGCGATCTCGTTCGTCCACCATTATTCAGGAGGTCTCTGCCTTTCGTTCTCTTCTTTGGCACCGCTATAGCGCAAGCGTATTGGATCAGCTGCATAGTTGGTGCGGTCCTTTTCCTGACTTGTGTAGTTGGCGATAGACTCGCAGATGCAATTTTATGGGATCTCTAACCTTCATCTATGCCTGCGGACAGCTATTCTCGATCCATTTTTGCGATGTTCCTCCGAGGGGGTCGCGCTGCGCTTTTCACAGTTGGTCACCTATCGTTTACCTCGCATAGAATGTACTGATGATCGCTCCCGGAGTAATTTTCGATCACCCGCCAGCCTGCGATTCTTGCCACAAGGTATTCTTTGGCTAGAGAGTCCTCCAGGATCGTCTCTCTGTATCCAATAATGAAGGCAATAATAACAATCATAGTAACTATAATAGTGACAATAATAATTAAGATAATAATATAAATATTAATAACGATAATAATAATGATAATTACAACGAGAATAATATCGGTAATAATAACTATGAAAATAATAACAATAATAACAATTATAAGAAGGATAATAATAAATATAATATGTACGACAATAATAAAGATAAAAAAACGATTATGATAACGATGAGAATAATAATAATAATAATGGTACTAATAACAATAATTATTACGGTATTAATAGCGATAATAATAGCGCTAAAAAAATTACAATAATAATTATAAAATTATAAAAAAGCGAGAAAGGCAAAATAAAGGAAATAATAATGATAATAATACAGGTAATAATACCTATGATGTTAACAATAATAATAACGATAATAATATTAATAAAGATGATAATAATGATATTAATAGTAATTATGATATTGATAATATTAACTAAAAAAGAAAATAATAATATCGGTAATAATAGCGATAAGATTAAGGATAACTATAAACATAGTAATAACAATTATAATGAAGATTAATAATAACGATACTAATAGCAATAATAATAATGGTAATAATAACAATAAAAATGACGATTATAGTAACGGTAATAATAACGGTGATAATAACGGTAATTGCAACAGTCATAATAATGGTAATAAAATCTGAAATAATAACAATAATAATAATGGTACTAATAGCAGTAATAATAACGGTTATAACAATCATAATAACGGAAGTAATAACGATAATATTAACTATAATAAAGACTATAATAGTAAAGATAATTACAACTATAATAATAACGATAACAATACTGGAAACAATAACGGAAATAATAACGGTAATAGTAACAGTTATAATAACGGTAATGAAAACGGAAATACTAACAATAATAATAATGGTACTAATAACGGTAATAATAACGAAAGTAATAATAATAATAATACGGATAATAATAGCTATAATGGGAACAATAATAATAAAAATAGTATTAACGATAGAAATGAAAGTTAATAATAACGATAATAATAAGGATAATAATGAAGGTAATACCAAACTATAGCAATATCAATAATATTAACGATAATAAAGACAATAATAATAAAGATTATAATATCCATAATAATAACAATAATAATATCGATAATATTAACGGTAATAATAATGATAATAATAATGGTAATAATAGCGGTAATAATAAAGATAATAATAGCTTAAATAATAACGATTATAATAAGGAAAATAATAAAAATAGTAACAACAATAGTAATGAAGATTAGTTATAATGGATAGTAATAAGGGTAATAAAAAAGATAATTATAACGGTAATAATAACGCTAATAGTAACGGCAATAAAGACGGCAATAATAGCGATAATAATAACGATACTAGTAACGATTATAATAACGCTAATAATAACGAGAATTTTAACGGTAATAATAGCAATAATAATAACGACACTAGTACGACACAGTAACGATTATAATAAGGATAATAATAACGATAATATGCACGATAACAATAAAGATAGTTTTAACGATAATAATTGACATTAATAATAACGATAATAATAAGGACAATAATAAATATAATATTAATGACAGTAATGAATTTCTCTAATAGCAATAAGGATGATAATAAAGATAGCAATAATGATAATAATAATAATAATTAAAACGATAATAATAAGGTTAATAATTACTCTAAGAATAACAATAATAATAATGGTAATAATAAAGATTATAATAAGAATAATAATAATCATAATAATATTAATAATCATGATTATCATAATTAATATGACATTCATTATAATGTTAATAAGAATAATAATAATTGTAATAATTATATTAATACTAATAATCATAATAATCATAATCATAGTCATAATGAACATTATTAGAATCATGATGATTTTATTTAGCGTAATAATGCAGATAAAAGTCATAATAATAATCATAATTAATATGGTAACTTTAATAATTTTGATAATAATAATAATCTCAATAATCATAATATTTATATTATCAATCACAACAATCTGAATAAAAACCATTATAACGTTAATACTAATAATAATAATCATATTTATCTTATTAATCATAGTAATATTCAAATAATCACAGTAATCATAATAATAATAAGAATAATCATAATAATAATCATCTTAATAATAATCATAATAATTATAATAATTATAATAGTATTCATAATAATGGTAATCATAATCATAAAAAAGATAATAATTTTCATAATGTTCTTAATAATTGTAATAAATCTGATAGTTATCGAAATAATATCCATAATCATAATGATTATAACCATATTATTAATAATATAAACATAGTAAATATAATAATAATAATTATTAAATAATAATCATAATATACATAATAATAATAAAAATAACCATTATGTGCAAAATAAAACTAATAATAATTATATGATCATAATAATATTTACAATAATTATAATAATCATAATACTCATAATAATTATCATACTAAATAAATTGTATATAATAATCCAAATGAGAATAATAATAGTCATAATAATTATAATAATGACAATTGTAATCATAATTACTATCAAAATAACCATAAAAACTATAATAATGTTTATAAAAACCATAAAAATAATAATAATCAAAGTAATAATTATAATAACGATAATAATTATAATAATAATTATAATAATCATAAAAATATTGATCATAATAATAATAATCTGAATAATAATATTAACCATGATAATAATCATAATAATCATAATAATGTTGAAAATAATCATAATTATTGTCATAAAAAATAAAATAACTATAATAATCTTAATAAGAACAGTAATAGTCATAATAATTATAATAATAAGTATAATATTCTTAATAAATATAATTATAACCATTATAATTATAAAAATAATCATAATAAACATAATAATAATTTAAATATCTATAATAATCATAATAATCATAAAAATTCTATTAATCATTATATTAATCTTAATAATTGCAATAATCATAATATTAATGTAATAATGATAAGAAATGCAAAAACCATAATAATCTTAATACCCTTAATAAACATAATAATAATCATAAATGGTATAATAACCATAATAATGCTAATAAGAATAATAATACTCATAAGAATTTTAATAAAGATATTAATAATCATGATAATAATAATAATAACAATATTTATGAAAATTATTATAATAATCATAATAATAACCATAATAATATCATTAATCTTAATACTAATCGTAATAATATTCACAATAATCATAATAATAATAAAGGCCATAATAATGTTCATACACTTATAATAATCATAATTATAATCATAATAATCATAATGGTCATATAAATGATCACAATAATGATAATAATCATAATAATAATAATAATTATCATAATAAATATAATAAAAATAATAATCTTAATAAGAATAACAATAGCCATAATTATTATAATAATCACAAAAATAATCATAACTATCATAGCCATAATAATAATGATCCTAATAATAATAATAATAATAATAATAAAAATGATTATAATAAGCGTATTAATCCAGATAATAGCTATAATAATAATACTAATAATAATCATAATAACCATAATCATAATAATATTCATAATAACCACAAATTCTGAATAATATTCACCTTAATAATAATGATAATAATCGTAATTACCATAATAATAATCATAATAATCATAATAATGAATGTTAAAACCATAATAATCATAATATAGAACTGTCGGATTTAGAAATGTCCCAACGGGTCGTGGGAAAGCCGTGCAAGTGCCTTTCAAAGTATTGCGTCTGTCGAACTTGAAAATATGCCAAATAGCCAAAGGAAAGTTATGCGAATGCTTGTAGAACCAATGCAACTGACGGACATAGAAATATTCCGAACGGCGAGTGTGATTCATGACAGTGCCTCTCGAACTAACGTAACTTTCGGAATTGGAAGTATTCTGACTGGTCGATGGAAAAATATGTGAGTACAGGTCGAACGAATGCGACAGGAACATGAAATCATTCCGACTATTCCAGAAAAAGTTGTGGGATTTTCTTTCGAATCAATGCGACTGTCGGTCTCGGAAATATTCTAACTAGTCTAGGGGATGTTATGCGATTGATTTGTAAACCAAGACGACAATCGTGCTTGGAAATATACCGACTGGTAGAAAGAATGTTATGCGAGTATCTCTCGATCCAATGCGACTCTTGGACTTGAAAATATTCCGACTAATCGAGGGAAAAGTATGTGAGTACCTCTCGAAACAGTGCGAGTGGCGGACATGGAAACATTTCAACTAGTCAAGAGAAAGTTATGAGAGTGCTTCTGGAAGCAATGCGACTCTCGGATGTATAATTATTCCTACGAATATTATATAATTATTTATGCTAGTGCCTCTCGAATTAATGCGATTGTCGAATTTGCAGATACTCCAACTAGTCAAGGGGAAGTTATGCGAGAGCTTATGGAACAAATGCGACAAACAGATGTAGAAATTTCTGAAAGACGAGGTAAAGTCATGAGAGTTTCTTTCGAACGTATGCGACTGTCGGACTTGGAAGTGTTCTGTCTAGGGAAAGATATGCCAGTACCTCTCTAAACAATGCTACTGGTGTATGTCGAAATATTACGATAAATCAAGGGAAAGAAGTGAGATTTCCTCTCGAAACAAAGCGAACTTCAGACTCGGAAAAATTCCACCTAGTCAAAGGAAAGTCGTGCGAGTGCGTCAGGAAACAATGCTACTGTTGGACCTATAAATATTCCGACAAGACTAGGGTAAGTTATACAAGTGCCACTCAATCCGACGCGACCGTCGAACTAGGAAGTATTCCGACTAATCGAGCGAAAGTTTCGCAATGGACTTATGAACCAAGGTGACAAATGGGATTAAAAATATACCGACTTGTCGAAGGAAAGTTATGCGTAGGGATCTCTAATCAATGCGAAACTCGAACTCATAAATATACCGACTAGTCGAGAAAAAGTTATGCGAGTGCATCTCGAATATAAAATGCGACTCTCGATCTTATAAAAATTCAGACTAGAAGAGGGAAAGATATGCGAGTGCCTCACGAAATAATGCGATTGTCAAAATTGGAAGTATACCGACATGTCGGGGAAAGTTATAAGTGTACGTCTCGAACAAATGCGACTAACGGGCTTATGAAAATGCCAAATATTCGAGAGATAGTTATGCAATTGACATGTGAACAAATGCAACTGTCGGACTTGAATATATTCAGATTTGCCGAAGGAAAGTTATGCGAGTGTTTTTCGAACTAATGCGTCTTTCGAACCTAGAAATATTCCGACAAGTCGAGGGGAAGAATTGTGAGTGACTTGTGATCCAATGCGACTTTCGGGTATAGAAATATTCCGACTAAACGAGGTTTATGCGAGTTACATGTGAATTAACGAAACTGTCCGACTTGGAAATATACCGACGAGTCGAAGGAAAGTTATGCGAGTGCATCTCGAACCAATGCGACTTTCGGACTAATAAATAATCCGACCAGCCGAGGGAAAGTTGTGCGAGTGTCTCTTAAACAAATGCGACTGTCGGACCTAGGAATATTCCGACATGTCAAACGAAAGTTATGCGAGGTCGTGATACGATATAAGACTATCGGAAATGGAAATATTCAGACCAGTCGAGGAAAAGTTATGCGAGTTCATTTCTAATCATTGCGACTGTCGGATGCCGAAATATTTCGACTAGTCGAGGTAAAGTTATTGGAGTACCTCATGAATCAATGCAACCATCGGACATGGATACATTCTTACTCATCCTGGAAAAGTTATGAGGCTTCCCCTCGAATCAATGCGTCTGTCGGACTCATAAATATTCAAACTAATCGTGGTTAAGTTATGCGAGTGCATCTGGAACCATTGCGACTGACAGAAATAGAAACATTCCGAAAGACGAGGGAATGTTATGAGAGTGTCTCTCGAACTAGTGTGACTAACGTACTTAGATATATACCGAATAGTCGAAAGAAAGTTTTGCGATTAACTTATGAATCAATGCGATTGTCGGACTTAGAAATATTCCGATTAGTCGAGGGAATGTTATGAGTGTTCGTTTTGAAACAACGTGACTGTCGGACTAGGAAATTTTCGACAAGTTGAAGGAAAATTAAGCGACAGGTTTATAAACGAATGGGACTGTCGTACTTGGAAGTATAACGTCTAGTCAATGAAAAGTTATGTGTTTGCCTCTCGAACCAATTCGACTTTTGGTTTGGAAATATTCCGACATATTTGAGAGAAAATAATGCTAATTCCTCTAAATCAATGCCACTGTCAGACATAGAAATATTCTGTCTAGCCGAGGAAAAGTTATACATGTGACTTGTTAATGAATACGATTGATGTTCTTGAAAATATTCCGACTAGTCGAGGAAAAGCTATGAGATTGCCTCTGGATCAAGTGCAACTGTCAGACTTCGAAATATTCCGACATTTCTGAAAGAGTTATGAGAATGCCTCAACAAGCAATGCGACTGTCGATTTTGAAGATATTCCGACTAGTCGAGTGAAATTTACACGAGTGACTCTCAAAACAACGCCATTGTCGTACCTATGAATATTCCGACTAGTCGAAGGAAAGATACACGAGTGCCACTCGAACCAATGTTGCTATCAATCTTAAAAATATTCCGACGAGTATTGGGAAAATTATTCAAGGGCCTCTCAAAACAATGCGACTGACGGACCACTAAAGATACCATATAGTCGATGACCACTTATGAGACTTCCTCTCGAACAAATACAAGAATCGGACTTGGACACATCTAACTGGACGTGGAAATGTTATTAGAGTGATTTGTGAATCAAACCTACTAACGGTGGATGAAATATTCCAAGTGGCCACAGGAATGTTATCAAGTGCCTGTCACACCAATGCTGCTGTTGGATTTTAAAATATTCCTATATGTCAAGGGAGAGTTATTCGAGTGTCTCTCAAACTAATGCGAATGTATAATAACGATAACGATATTAACGGTTATAATAATAACGATAATAACGATTGGAACAGTATTAACGATAAAAACGAAAATAACGATTATAATGATAATAACAATAACAACAATAATAACGATAATAACGATTATAAAGATTATAAACGTTACGATAATAACGTTTATGACGATATTAACTGTAATAAGGATAATAACTATAATAACGGCAATAACCGTAACGATAATATCGATAATAACGCTAAAACGATTAAAACGAAAATAACGATTATAATGATAATAACAATAACAACAATAATAACGATAATAACGATAATAACGATTATAAAGATTATAACGATAATAACGATTATGACGATATTAACTGTAATAAGGATAGTAACTATAATAACGGCAATAACCGTGTCGATAATATCGATAATAACGCTAAAACGATTAAAACGAAAATAACGATTATAATGATAATAAAGATAATAACGATAATAACGATAATGACGATTATAATGAACATATCGATAATAACGATTTAACGATTATAACAATTATAACCATTATAACAATAATAACGATAATAACGATAATAATGATAACAGTGTAAAACAAAGGAGAATAACGATAATAATTGTAATAATAGCGAATATAACGATAATAACTATTATAACGAAAATAACGTTATTAAAGGATATTACAATGATAACTATATTAACAATAACAACGATAAAAATGTTTATAACTTTAACGATAGTAACTAAGATAACGGTAGAATCGATAATAATGGAAATAACGATTATAACAAGAAAAATTACTTTAACGATAATAACGATAATACTGGTAAAAACGGTAATAACGATAATAACGATAATCAAGATAATAATATTAATAATATCTATAGTAAAGATAATAACGTTAATTACGATAATAACGGTGATAAGGATAGTAACGATAACGATAATAACGATAATAACTGTAATGACGAGAATATAGGTACATATCATTATAAAAATAATAGCGATTATAACGAAAACATCGATAATAACAATAATAACGATAATAATATTAATAACGGTATTAATAATAATAATAATAACGATAATAATGATAATAACGATAATAACGATATTAAAAAAAATAATAACGATACTAACGATAATAACGATAATAACGATAATAAAGACTATAACGATAACAACGGTAACAACGGTAATAATAATATTAATAAGGATTAACGATAATAACGAAAATATTAAGAATAATAGCGATAATGACGTTAATAACGATAATAACAATAAAATAGGGAATAACGATAATAATAATAATAATAACGATATTAATGATAATAACTTTATTTACGAATGTAACTATAATAACGGTAATAACGGTAAGTACGATAACGATAATAACGGTAATAACTATATATAAGGATTATAACGTTAGTAAAGGTAATAACGGTAATAACGGTAGTAATGGTAATAACTAGAATTAGGATAATAATAATAATAATAATAACAATAATAACGATAATTACGATAATAATAATAATAATTACGATAATAACGATAATTGCGATAATAACTTTTATAAGAATAATAATTATGATAATAACGATAATATCGAAAATGACGGTACTAACGATAATAATGATAATAAAGACAATGACGTTAATAAAGGTAATAATAATAATAAAAAATCAATAAGGATAATAACGATAATAACGATCATAACGATAATAATGATAAATATGAAGAAACAGATTATTACAATAATAACTTTTTTTCGATAATAATGATAATAACGTTAATGACGATAACGATAGTAACGATTATAAAGTTAGTAACGGTAGTAACGATAATAACAGTAATAATGATAAAAACAACAATAACTATAATAAGGGTAATAACGATAACGATGTTAACGCTTATAACGGTAACAACGATAATAACTATATTAACTATAATAACGATAATAACGATAATAATTATAATAAAAACGATAATAACGATAATAACTATAATAATGGTAACAAAGATAATAACTATAATAATCATAATAATAATAATAATATGAAAAACTGCAGTAACGATAAAAAATTTAATAACCTTTATAACGATAACGATAGTAACTATTATAACGGTAGTAAAGATATTATCAATAAAAACGAAAATAATAGTAATAATAACGTTAATACGGTTAATAAAGATAATTATGGAAATAACTATAATAACGTTAATAACGATAATAACGATAAGTAAGATTATAGCAATAATAAATAATTTAACGATAATAACGATAGTAACGATAACAACGATAAAGATAATAACGATTATAACTGTAAAAACGATAATGTCCATGTTAACTACAATAGCGATAATAACGATAATAATACTAATAAAAACGAAAATAACGATAATAACGATAATAACGATATTAACGTTAATAACGATAATAACGATGATAACGATGACGATAATAACGGTTATAACGGTAATAACAATAACGATAACAACGGTAATTACGATAATAACGATAATAACGATTATAGCACTATAACGATAGTAACGATAATAAGGATAATACCGATAATAAAGATGTTAACTATAATGGAAATAATAACAATATTAACGATAATGACGTTATTAACGATAACGATAATAACGATATAACGATAAAAACGATAACTATAATTGCTATTATAACGGTAAGAAAGTTAACAAATAAAATATCGATAATAACGATTATGACGATTATTACGATAATAAGGATAACTACGATAATAACGATAATACCGTTAAGAACGATTAAAACCATAATAACGACTTTGACTATAATAATGATAATAACGATAACGATAAAAGCGGGTATAACGTTATTACGATAATAACGGGTATAACGGTAATAATGCTAATAACGATTATAACGACAAGACGTAAAGAACGAAATAACGATTAATGAATATAACGATAATAACGAAAATAACTGTAATAACGTTAACGATAATAACAACTATAACGAAAATATCGATAATAAAGATAATAACGGTACTAATTATAATAATAACTATAATAACGATAATTACGATAAAATAAAAAATAACGAAAGAACGATAATATCGATAATAACGATATCGATATTAAAGGTTATTATGGTAATAACGATTTTAAAGATAATAACGATTATAAAGACAAAAAAGATAAAAACGATAATAACGGTAATAACGATTATAAGAATAATAATAATATTAACGATGATACCGATAATAACGTTTATAACGGGAATGATAATAACGGTAATAACGGTAATAACGAATATAACAATAATCACGATGATAATATTAATAATAACGATAATAACGAAAATAAAGGAATAATAATAATATTAATAATATCGTTAATTACGATATTAATTATAATAGTAACGATAATAATTATAACAACGATAATATCGAAAATAAAGATTATCAGAATAATTACTATATTAACGATAATAACGATAATAATGATAATCATTGTAATAGCGATAATAATATCAATAACGGTAATAACGATAATAACGATAATAAGGATAATAAAGATTATTACGATAATAACTGTATTAACGTTAATAACGATAATAACGTTTATAACGATAGTAACTATGATAACGGTAGTAAGGATATTAACGAAAATAACGAAAATAATGATAATAACGTTAATAATGATAATAAGGATTATAGCGGGAATAGAGATATTAACGATAATAAACATAATAACGGTTATAACGATAGTAACGAGAATAATTCTGATAACGGTATTAACGATAATAAAGATAATACCGGATAGAACATTATTACCGAACATGAAGATTATTACGATAATAATGGTATTAAAGAAACTAAACATTATAAAGATAATAACGACAGTAACGAAAATTTAGAAAATAAAGATAATAATAATTATCATATCTATAAAAACGCTAATAACGATAAAAACGATAATAAAGAGACGAAGGATAGGAAAAATAACAATAACTATAACAACGATTATAAAAATAATAGCGATTATAAAAATATGAACGTTAATAAAGAGATAAAGATAATAACGAGAATAACGATAATAATAGTAAAAAAAAGATAATAATAATAATAACATCTATAATAACGACAATAACGATAATAACAGGAAAAAAGATAATAAAGATAATAGCAACAATAAAGGTTAAAACTATAATATCGGTAATATGGATAATAACGATTATAACGATAATAATGATAATAAATATAACAATAATAGCCGTTATAATGATAACGATAATAACGGTATAAAAGATAATAACGAAAATAACGTTTATAATGATAATAACGATAATAACGTAAATAACAATTATAGCGATAATAACGGTAATAACGAAAATAAAAAATTTAAGAATAATAACTATATTAACTATAATAACGATGATAACGATAATAATAATATTAATCTCGGTAATAATGATTTTAACGATAAAAACGATTAAAACGATATAACAATAATAATGGTAATAAGGATAATAACAATAATAATGAATATAACAGTAATAATAATAATGCTAATAACGACAAAAACGTTAACGTAAATAATGGTAATAATGATAATAACGATAACAAAGTTAAGAAAGATAATAACGATAATAACGATAATTATAACAATGTTATTGATAATAACGATAATAACGATTATAACGATTATAACGAAAATAACGATAATCACGATAATATCGATAATAAGGTTAATAATGATAATAACGTTAATAACGATAATAACTATAATAAGAATAATAATAATAATAATAATAATAATAATAACGATAATAACCATAGTAACTTTTATAACTATTATAAAGGATATCACAAGAATAACGATAATAACGTTTATAGAGAGAATAAATTTAATAACGATAATAACTATGGCAATGACTATATCGATAATCAAGATAATATCGATAATAAGTTTAATAAAGATAATAACGTTTATAACGATAATAACTATCATAAAGATAACAACGGTAATATTAATAATAACGACAATAACGATAATAATGGTAATAATGATAATAAAGATAATGCCGAAAATAACTAATAACGATGATAATGATAATAACGATACTAACGATAATATAGATTATATCAAACATTTCGATAAGAAAGTTAAAAACGATAATAACGATAGAAAAAGATTATAACGATGGTAACGATAATAACGATAATAACGATAATAACGATTAAATCAAAAATAATAAAGATTATAACCAAAATAACGATAATAACGATAATAACGATAATAAAGTTAATAAGTGCAGTAACGATAACGATAGTAACGATAATAATAGTAATAAGAACGATAATAACGGTAATAACGGTTATCACGATAATACCGATAATAATAGTAATAATAATAATAATAATGATATTAATGATAACGATAATAACGATAATAACAGCAATAACGATAATAAGGATAAACTCGATAATTACGATAATAATAGTAGTAATAATGATAATAACGATAATATTAAAGATAAATACTTTAATAACGAAAAATAACGATAATATAAATAATATCTGTAATAATAATATTAACTATAACGACAATAACGATAATAACGAAAATAACGATAATTACGATAATAATGATAATAACGATAATAACGATAATAACGATAACGATAACAATTATAACAATAATAACAGGAATAACGACAATAATAATAATAATAAGGTTAATAATGATAATAACGATGAAAACGATAATAACGATAAACCATAAGAACGGTAAAAACGATAATAACCACAATAACAACTGTAACGATAGTAGCTATAATAAGGATACCGTTAATAATTATCATAACGGTAGTAACGATAATAAAGAAAATAATGATTATAATGTTGATAACGATAGTAACGCTAATAACGATTACAAGAATTATAACGATAATAACGGTAACAACGATAATAACGATAATAGAGATATTAACGATAATAACGATTATAACGTTATTAACGGTAATAAGGATAATAACGAAAATACCGGTAATAACGATAATATCGATAATAACGATAATAACGATAATAACGATAATAACGATGACGATTGTAATGGTTATATCGGTAGAATCAATAATATAGATAATAACGATATTAGCGGTAATAACAATAATATTGATAATAAGAATAATAAAGTTTTCTACACTAATAACTATATTATCGGTTATAGCCATAACAACTTTTATAACGGTAGTAAGTATAACAAAAAAATATTATAATGAAAAAAACAAAACGGTATTAAATATTTTAACGATAATAACGATAATAGCGATAATAAAGAAAATTATGATAATAATAATAATAATAACGATAATAACGATAATAAAGTTATTAACGATAATAACGATAGCGATTATAATGGTTATATAGGTACAAACGATAATAACTATAATAACGATAATTGCTGTAATACAGATAATAACGACAATAAAGATAATAACGTTTCCAACCCTAATAATTATATTAACGGTAATCACAATAATAGCGTTTATAACGATAGCAATAATAACGTTTATAACGGCAGTAAGGATAACGAAAATATGATTTTAATGATAAAAACAACAAAAGTAATAAGTATTATAACGATAATAACTACAGTAACGATAATACCGCTAACAATAATAACGATTATACCGGTAATAGTAATAGTAAAGATTAAACCGTATATAGTAAAAACAAAAGATAATAACGATAAAAGCGATAATAACGATTGTAAGGTTAATAACGATTATAACCATAATGACGATAATAACGATAACGAAGTTTATAACGATAATAACGATAATAAAGATATTAACGATAATATCGATAACAACAATAATAATTACGACAATATCGATAACAAGGAAAATGACGATAATAACTATTATATTAACAATTATAGCGATAAAACTATAAAATCGTATATAACGATACCAACGATAATAAAGATTTTAACGATAATAACAAGAATAACGATAATAAAAAAACCAATAACGATATTAATGATAATAACGATAATAACGATAATAAATAATATAAAGGTAATAACGATAATAATAATAATAATACCGATAATATCGATAAAAACGATAACGATAATAAAGATTATAACGGTAAAAACGATAATAACGGTAATAACGATAGTAACGATAACGATAATAACGATAATAATAAAGGTATTTATCATTATAACAATAATAAAGATTATAACGAATATAACGGAAACAACGGTAATTAGTGTGATAAAGATTAACGATAATAACGATAACAACGTTTATAGCGATAAGGATAGTAAATATGATAATGACGATAATAACTGTAATAACGAGAATAATAGTAATAATGACGATAATAAAAATAATAACTATAATAATGTTAATAGCGTAAGAAACGTTTACGATAATAACGATAACTATAAATAATTGTTATAACGTTAGAGAAGATAATAAAGATAATAACGATAAAAACGAGAATAATGATAATAATAATATTAATAACGATAATAACGATAATAACGATAATAACGATAGTAACAATAATAATAAAAATAACAACGATAATAACAATAATAACGATAATAATGATAATAGCGATAATAACTATTATAATTATAATAACGATAACTACCATTCCGATTATAACGGTAATAACGACAATAACGATAATTATAGTAATAGTAACCTTAATAACGGTAATAATAACGATAATAACTATAGCATTGATAATAATCACAATAACGGTAATTACTATTATGACGATAATAACGTTAATAATGATAATAATAATAATATTAACTATACGATAATTGCGAAAATAACGAAAATATCGATAATATTAGTAATAATAACGTTATGATAATAACGATAATAAAGATAATAACGATAATAACGGTGATAACGACAATAAAAGTAATTATAACGGTAATATCGATAATAATGATTATGACATTATAACGATAATAGCAATAATAACGTGAATATCGATAATGTCGATAAGAACGATAATGACGATAATAATAAAGAAAATAACAATAATAACGATAATAACGATTATGACGACAATAATAATAATAATAACATTTATAACGCTAATAACGATAAAAAGGATAATAAAAATTATATCCCTAAAAACGATAATAAGGATAATAAACGTAATGATAGCAATAATAACAAGAATAGCTGTAATAACGGAGAAAACGATAATAACGATATTAACGATAATAACTGTAAAAACGGTAAGAACGATAATAACGATAATAAGAATAATAAAGATAATAATAATAATAGCAATATTAAAGAAAATAACGTTGTCAACCCTAAGAATGATAATAACGATAATCAGGATAATAACGTTTATAACGATATCGATTATAACGATTAGGACGGTAGTAACGGTAAGAACGACAATAACGATAATAATCATAGTAACGATAACATTGATAATAATGATAATAACTGTTATATCGATAATAACGATAATAAAAATACTAACGGTAATATCGATATAACCGTTATTTACGATAATAACGATAATACCTATAATAGCATTAATAAAAATCATAACAATAATAATAATAATTTCGATAATGTCAATAATAACAAAAATAATGATAACAAGGGTAATAACGAAAATAAAAATAACATTAACGATAATAACCATAATAATGATTATAACGATAATAACAATTATAACGAAAATTACAATTATAACGATAATATTGGAAATAATGAAAATAACGATGATAATGATCATAACGATAATAACGTTAATAATGATAATGATAATAATAATAACAATAGTCACGGTAATAACATTTAATTACGGTAATAACGATATTAAAGATAATAAGGGTAACAACGATACCAACTATTATAATAGTAATTTCGAAAATTACGGTAATAACGATAATAACAATATTAACGATATTAACAATAAAAACGTTATTAACAATAATAATAATAATAATAATGAAATTAACGGTAATATACATGACCACGATAATAACAATTATAACGATAATATCGCTAATTACGATAATGAAAATAATTAATTTTATAACGATAATAGCAATAATAACTAAAACAACAGCAATAAGTATAATGAAAATAATAATAACGATAATAAAGGTTATAACGATAAAAGCGATAATTACGATAATAACGACAATAAAAATAATAATACAGATAATAACGATAATAACGAGAATAAAGAACATAACGATAATAGTAAAATTAATAGTGATAATAAAGATTATAAAGTTAATAGCAATTATAAAGATAATTACGATAATAACATTAGTAATGATTACAAAGACTGTAATAACGATAATAACAATAATAACGGTAATATTAATGATAGTAACGAAAATATCAATAATAACGATAATAAAAATAATAATAACGATAATAACTATAATAATGATGATAACGTTAATAACGATTATAACGGTATTAACGGTAATAACGAAAATATCGATGATAACGATATTAACGATAATAACGTTAATATCGATTTTAAAATAATAATGACGATTATAACGACAATAACGATAATAACGATTTTAAAGATTATAAATATATTAACGAATATAACGATAATAGCGATTACAACAAAAATAACAATAATAATGATAATAACGATAATAAAGTTAATAAAGATTATATTAATAATAATAACGATAACAACGATAATAACGATAATTATGATAATAATCGTAATAATAACGATAATAGCGATAATAACGATATTAATAATGATAATGATAATGATAATAATATTAACGATAATTAATATAATAATAACGATATTAACGGAAATAAATATGATAACGATAATAACGATAGTAACGATTATAATAATAATATTATCGAAAATAATTTTAATAACGATAATAACGATACCAAAGACAACAATAATAATTACGATAATAAAGGGAATAACGATAATAATAACAATAATTACGATAATAATGATAATAACGATAATAGCGATAATTACGATAAAACGATAAGAACGATAATAACGATAATAACTGCAATAACGATAAAAAGGTTAATAACTTTAATAAGGATAACGATAATAAGTGAAATAGCTGTAATAACGTTAATAAAGTTAATAAAGATATATATGATAATAACGATAATAACGATAAAAAAGGTAATAATGATAATAATGGTAATGACGATATTAATGATAATAATCATATTAATAACGATAATAACGGTTGTAACTGTAATGACGAGAATAACGATACTAACTATAATAAAGGTAATACGGTAAAAACGATAGTTACGGTAATAACGTTAATAACAATAATAAATATAATAACGGTAATAACGATAACGAAAATAACGGTAATTACGGTAGTAAGGATATTAACGAAAATAACGATAACAATGATGATAACGGTAATAACGATAATAGCGATAATGAGGATTATAACGATAATAACGTTAACAACGGTAACAACGGAAATAAAGATTAACGATAAAAATGGTTATAACGATAATAACGATATCGATGATAACGTTTATACCGGTTATATCGATAATAACGATAATAAAGATAATAACGATAATAACAATAATAATAATAAAATAACGATTATAACGGTCATAACGATAATGACGATTGTAACGATAATAACAATAATAACGATACTAATAATAATAATAACGATAATAACGATAATAGCGATAATGGTGAAAATAATGATAGTAAGGATAATAACGATTATAACTGTAATAACGGTAATAATTATTATAACGTTAATAACGGTAACAACGATATTAAATTTCATAACGATAATAATAATAATATTAACGATAATAACGACAAAAACGGTATTAACGACAATAGCTATAATATCGATATCGGGAACAACAATAATAAAGATAATATCGGTAATAATGGTAACAACGAAGATAACGAAAATAACAATAGTGACGATAATAACGATAATAACGATATTATTAATAATAATAACTATAATAACGATAATAACGACAATAACGTTATAGCGATAATAACAATAATAACGATAATATCGATAATAATAATAATAATAACGATAAAAACGGTAAAATCGATAAAAATGATAATAACGATATTAACTATAAGACGATATGAACGATACAAACGATAATAACGATAATAACAATAATAACTATAACAAAGGTATCCATAATAACGATTATAACGCCAAAAACGGTAATAACGATAAAGACGATATAATAGGTAATAACACTATCAAAGATAATGAGAATAATAAAATCAATAAGGATAATAACGATATTAACGATAATGTACATAATGACGATAATTATGGGCGATAATAACGATAAAAACAATTTTAAAGTTTATAACGATAACAACTATGATGATAATATAATAACAATAACATCGATAATAACGATAATAACGTAAATAACGATATTAAAGATAATAACGATAATGACGATTATAATGTTTATAATGATAATAATGATAATAAAGGTAAAACAATTTTAGCGATAATAACCGTACTAACGTTAATAACTATAATAACGATAATATGGATAATAAAGATAATAACGAAAACGCTAATAACGATTATATCTTAGTAAGGATAATAAAGATAATAACGATAATAAAGGCAATTACGATAATAACGATAGTAACGATAATAACGATAACGATAATAAGAATTTTAACGGTAGTAACAATAATAAAGGCAATAACGATAATATCGGAAATAACGATAACAACGGTAACGATAATAACGAATATAATCTTAGAACCGGTACTAAAGGTAATAACGAAAATAATGGGAATATCGATAATAACGAATTAACGACGATAACGATATTAAAGATAATAACGATAACAACGGTAATAACAATATTAACGATAATGAACATAAAAACGATAATAACGATAATAAAGATAATAAAGATATTAGCGTAAATAACGATAATAAAAATAATAACGATAATAACGGTAATAGTAATATTAATAATAATAATAATAATAATAATAATAATAATAATAATAATAATAGTAAGAGTAATAACGATAATGACGATAATAACGATATTAACGTTAATAACTATAATAAAGTACATAATAATGATAATAACTCTAATAACGAGAATAATGATAAATATCATAATAATAACGATAATAATGATAATTCCGATAATAACGATAATATTGATAATAACGAAAATAATAATAGTAATATCGATAATAACCACATTGACGATAAAAACTAAAATTACTATAATAATGAAAAAAACGACATTATTAATATTAGTAAGATAATAATAATAATATTGACAATAACGATAATAGTAATAATAGTAACCATAACAACAATAATAACTTTATTAACGAAAATAACGATAATGAGGATAATAACGTTAATAGCGATACTAACGATAATAAAGTTTGTAACGATAATAACGATAATAGCGATAACGACTGTAATGATCATAACTGTAATAACGATAAAGAAGATGATAACGATAATAAAGATAATAACTATAATAGTAATAATAATTATAATAATAATAGTATTAATAACGATAATGAATATTATAACGATAATAACATTCATAACGATATTAATAAAAATATTAATGCTAATAACGATAATAACGACATTAACTGTAAAATCTGTAACAACGATATTAAAGATAATAAAAACGTTAATAACAATAATAAAGATAATCCCGATAATAACGTTTAAATTGATAATAACGATAATTGTTATATTAACAATAATAACGAAAATAACGATAATTACAATAATAACGATAATAACGATAACAACGGTAATAACGATAATAATAATGATAATAGCGATAATAACGACAATAATGATTATATCGATAATGACGATAATGACGATGATAACAATCATAGCGATAATAAGTATAAAAAAGATAATAACGATTATAGCGATAATAACGATAATATTGATAAAACGATAATAACGATTACAACCTTAATCAATATTAACGAAATGAAAGATAATAACGAAAGTAACGATACTAATGATAATAAAGAAAATAACAGTAATAACTATAACAGCAATAATATCTATAATAACGATAATAACGATAATAGCGATAATAATATTAATAACGATAATTATAATAATAATAACTATAAAAGCGTTATAATTAATAATAACGAAGATAAGATCGATGAAAACGGTAATAATGATAATAACGACAATAGTGATAATAACGATAATAACGTTTATAATGAAAGTAACGATAATAACGATAATTCCTATTACAACATTAATAACGATAATATCGTTAATAACTTTTCTAACGGCAATAACGGTAACGACGTAAATAACGGATATAAAGATTAACGATAATAACTGTTATAACGATAATAACACTGACGAAAATATCGAATATAACGATAATAACGATAATAATAATAATAATAAAGACAATAAGGTTATAAAGCTAATAAACATAATAACAATATTAAAGATAATAGCGATAATAACGATAAGACGATAAGAACGATTATTAAAATATTAAAGACAATAACGATAATAACTATAATAACGATTATAATAAAAATAACGATAATAGCGGTAATAAGAATTGTAACATTAATAACGATAATAACGATAATAACGATTATAACTACAATAATGGTAACAACAGTAATAACGGGTATAACGATAATAAAGGTAATAAAGATAATAAATATAATACAGATAATAGCGATAATAACGATAAGACGATAAGAACGATAATTACGATAATAATGACAATAACGATAATAGCTGTAATATCTGTTATGACTATAATAACGATAATAACGATAATAGCGATCATAAAAATAATAACGAATATAACGAAAATAACAATAATAAAGGTAACTACTCTAATAAATGTGAAAAAGATAAACGATAATAACGATAATAAAGTCAATAACGAAAACGGTGATAACGGTTATAACGGTAATAACGTTAATAACGATAACAACGATAATTATAATAATAATAAAAACGATATTAGCGATAATTGCGAGAATGAAGAAAATAAACATAGAAAGATTATTAACGATAATAATAATAATAATAACGTTAATAACGATCAAAACGGTAATAACGGTAATATCGATAATAAAAGTAATAACGATAATAACAACAATAACAATAATAACGGTAATAATCATAATGACGGTAATAACGGTAATAACGATGATCATAATAATAATAAAGATAATAACTATTTTAACGAGAATAATAATAATAATAGCGATAATAAAGATAATAAAGATAATAGCAGTAATAACAAGAATAACGATATGAACGACAATAACGATAATAACGATTATAACACTAATAACTATTTTAGCGTTAATAATGGTAATTACGGTAATAATGGTAATAACGATAATCACGATAATCCTTATAATAACGATATTAACAATAATAATAATAATTACATTAATAATGCTAATGGTAACAAAAGCTACGATTATAAGGATAGAAACGATTATATAGATAATATCGATAATAACAGCAATAGCGTTAACAAAGATAACGATAATAAGAATTATTCCTGTAATAACGATAATAACTGTTATAACGATAATAACTGTTATAACGATAATAACGACAAAAATAATAACATTAACGATAATCACGATAAAAAAGATAATAGCAATAATATCGATAATAACTGCAGTAACAATAATAATATTAATAATAACGATTTTAACGATAAAAAGATAATAAATATAAAAACGATAATTTCGATAAGAACGTTAATAATGAGAAGACGATAAGACCGATAATTACGATAATAACGAGAAAAACGGTAATAACTATAATGCGATAACTTTAATAACTATAATAATGGAAATAACGATAATAATGATATTAACAACTTTAATAATAATAATAACAATAATTATGATAATAACGATAGTAACGATCATGACGACAATAAGGACAATAACGATATTAACGATAAAAACGATTATAACAATAATAATTATATAAACGATAATGACGATCATAATGTTTATAACAATAACGAAAATAACGGTAATAACGGTAATGACGATAATAACGATAATCACGATGATAATAGTAATATTAACGATAATAATGAAAATAACGGTAATAACGATAATAACGATAATAACGATAATAAGGGAAACAACGTTTATTACAATAATAACTATTATAACGATAATAACGATTATAACGAAAAGAACTATATTAACGATAATAACGATAATAACGTTAATAACGATAATAACGACAATAACTATAATAACGATAATATCTATAATAACCATATCGATAATAACGATCATAAAGGTACTAAGGATAATAACGATAATCACGATACTAAAAAATATAATAACGATAATAAAGATAATAACGATAATAACGATAGTACTGTTTATAACAATAACGAAGACATGGATTATAACGGAAATAACGATAATAACAAAAAAAACCATCATATGATAATAACGATAATAACGATATTAACAATAATAAAAGCGATCATAACGATACTAACTATAATAACGAGAATAACGATAATAACGATACTAAAGATAATAAGTAGAATAACGATAATAACGATGATAAGGTTAATAACGATAATAACGTAAATATTAACAATAAGTGGAATAAAGGTTAATCCGATAATTATGATAATAACGGTAATAACGGTTATAAGGATGATTACGATAATAACGATAACTGTAATAGCGAATATAACGGTAAAAATTATAATAACGATAATGACAATAATTAAGGTAATAACGGTTATAACGATAATAACGATACTAATTATAATAACGTTAATAAACATAATAAAGATAATAACGTTAATAAAGATAATAATAACAATAATAACAATAAAGATAATAACGATATTAACGACAATTACGAAAATGTCAATGACGATAATAATGATTATATTTGATAGTAACGATAATAGTGATATTAACGAAAGTAACAGTAATAAAGTTAACGATATAACTATTATAACGGTAGTAACGATATTAAAGATAATAACTATAATAACGGTAATAAATATAATAATTTAAATTACGATAATAACGATAACTATAATAACAATTATAAAGGAAGTAACGATAACAAAAATAATTACGGTATTGAAGATAATATCGTTTATATCTATAACGACAATAACGATTATGACAGTAGTAACGATACTAACGAAAATAACGATAAAAAAGATAATAACGATAATAATGATTATTATAATAATAATAACGATAATAACGATAATAAGGTTAAAAACGCGAATAACAATAATAACGATAAAAAACGCGAAAACGGTAATAATAAATTTAGCGATAATGACGACAATAAGGTAATAACGGTAATAACGATGATGACGATAGTAACTACAATAATAGTAGTAATAACAGTTATAATGTTACTAATAACGATAATAACTTTATTAACAATAACGATAATAACGATAATTATTATAACGTCGATAATAACGATTATAACGATAATAATAATAATAACAATAATAAATATTATGAAGATAATAAGGAGATAAACGATGATATCGATAATAATAATAATAATAGCGAGAATAAAGTTAATAACGATAATAACGATAATAACGGTAACAAAGATAATAAAAAAATAATAACGATAGAAACGGAAATAAAGATAATAACGATAACGTTAATAACGATTGTAACGGTATTAAAGATAATACCGATTATAATAATAATAACGATAATAACGAGAATATCAGTAATACTAATAATAATAAGATAATATAGATAATAACGGCAGTAACGGTAATGATGATAATTACGATAATAACAATAATAATAGTAATAACGACAATAATTATAATGTTAACGATAATAACGATAATAACGATAATAAAATTATAACGATAACAATAATAATAATAACGATAATAAAAATAATAAAGATAATAACGATAATAACGATAATAACGAAATTAATGATATTAATGGCGATAATATCGATAATAAGGATAATAACGAGAAAATAATAATAAGGACGATAATATTGTTATTAACAAGAATAAAGATAACAACGATTATAACGATAATAACGATAGGACGATAAGAAAGACAATAATGATAATAACAACAATAACGATAATACTGTTAATAACTATTTATGAGGATAAAGATAATAAGGATTATAAAAGTAATAATTTTATCAACCATAATAACGATAGTAACTATTACAACTATAATAACGTTAATAACTATAAAATAACAATAATAACGATAATAGCGATAATAATTATAATACAGATAATAACGAAAATAACTGTAATATATCGATAATATCTACAATAATGATAACAACGATAATAAAATTTATAATAATAACAGCGGTAATAACGAAAATAACGATGATAACGAAGATAACGATAATATAAAGGATAATAACGATAATAACGGTTATAACGTTAATAACGATTATAAAGATAATTAAGATAATATCGATGAAAACGATAATAACAATAATAACAATAATATCAATAATAACGGTAATAACGATAATAACTATAATCGCTATAAAAATAGTAATAATTACGATAAAACTGATAACGAAAAATACGATATTAGCGATATTAAGGTTAATAACGTTAATAGCGATAATAAAAATAATAATAACGATAATAACCATATTAACGATGGTAACGGTAATAATGATTTTAACGATAATAACGATTAAAACGATAAAAACGGAAGTAACAAAAGTAACGGGAAAAACGATAATAACTATTATAATGTTAATATCGGTAAAGGCGACATTAACGATTTTAACGGAAATAATAACTATAATAACGATAAAGAAGATATTAACTATTTTAACAGTAATAATAATACTAATAACGATAATAATGATAATAACAATCATAACGATATTCACGATAACGATAATAACGTTCTTATTGATAGTAACGATAATCACGATAATAATAGTAATAATAAAGTTAATAACGATAAAAAATTTAATGACGATAATAACGATAATATAATTAATAAAAATAATAAGAAAAATAACTGTAATAACGATAACGATAAAAAAGTTTATAACGGTAGTAACGATAATAACGATATAAACGATAATTAAGATAATAATTTTATAACCATAATAAATATTAAGGACAATAGCGATAATTACATTTACTACGATAACGATAATAAAGATTAAAACTGTAATAACGATAATAGATATAATAACGATAATAATAGTAATAATAACGATAATAACGGTAAAAACGGTAATCACGTAATATAACTATAGTAATAGTAATAATAATAATAATAACGATAATAATGATAAAGATAATAACCATAATAACGCTACAAACGTTATTAACGATATTAACGATAATAACAATAACGATATTCTCGGTTATAACGGTAATAACGATAATAACTATAAAAAAAAGGTAATTACGATAATAACGATAATCTTGTAAATAATAGTAATAATATCGATAATAATGATAATAACCATAATAACGATAAATACGGTAATAATGGTATTAACGATAATATCGATAATTACGATAGTGATAGTAATAATAATGATAATAACGATAATATTAACGATAAATACTATAATAACGAAAATAACGATAATAAAAATAATATCGGTGATAACAATATTAACGATAACGACAATAACGATAACAACGTCAATAAGGATTATAACGATATAAAGATAATAATAATAATGATAACGATAATAATGAAAATAACGATAATAACGATAATAATGAGAGTAACGATAATAACGATGATAGCGAAAATAACGTTAATAACTATTATAAAGATAATAATGTTTATAAAGATAATAACAATATTAATAACGATAATGTTGACAATGATGATAATAATAATATGTCGATCTGAACGATAATAACGATAATAAGAATAGAAACGATAATAACGATAATAACTATAATAACGATAACAATAATAATGGTAATAACGGTAGAAACGATTATAATGATAGTAACGATAACGAAAAAACGATTATATAGACAAAAACGATAATGACGATAATAAAGATAATAAGGATAACATTAATAAGGATAATAATAGTAGTAACGATAATAAAGATAATAACGATAATAATGATAATAATGGTAATAACGATAATAAATATAATATCGATTATAACGATAATAACGCTAACGATTATAACGATTATACCGGTAATAAGGATAATAATGTTTATAACGATAAAAACGATAATAACGGTTATAACGACAATAACGAATTTAACAATAATAACGAAAATAATGATAACAACGATGATAATTTAAATAATAATAATAACTGTAATAACGGCGATAACAATAATAACAAAAATCACGATAATAATATTAATAATAACTATAATAACTTTAATAACGGTAATAATGATAATCACGTTGATAATAATAATAATAAATTTAATAACTTTAATAAAGACAAAAACGGTGAAGATAAAAACGGGCATAACTGTATAACAATAATAATAGTAATAACGGTAATAACGATAATAACGCTTATAACGATAATAACAATTATAACGACAATAAAGATAATAACCAAAATAACGATAGTAACGATAATAACGATAATGACAAATATAATAATAATTAAAGCGTTGATAACACTTATAACGATAATAACGATAATTACTATTATAACGATAATATAGATATTAATGATAATTAAATTAATATCCATAATAGTAATAATAATAACGAATATAATGGTACTAAGGATAATAACGTTAATAACAATAAGACAATAAGAATGATAATAACGATATTTACGATACTAACGACAATAACGATAGTTACGATAATAACTACAATAACGATAATAACAATAATAATGATAAAACAATAATAACGATAATAACGATAATAACGTAAATAACGATAATAATATTAATAATATTACAGATTATAACGAAAATAACGATAAAAATCGTAATAACGGTAATAACGATAATAACGAAAATAACAATAACAACAATAATGATAATAACGAATATGACGGTAATAACGATAAAGATGATAATATCGATATCAATAATTATAATAGCGATAGTTATGATACTAGCGATAATAATGGTAATATCAATAATAACAATAATAGCGCTAATAATGCTAATAATTATAAAAACTATAATAAAAATAATAAGAGCAATAACGATAATAAATATTATAACGTTAATATCGATAATAACGATAATATCGATAATAGTAATAATAATAGTAATAGTAATAATAATAATATAGATAAAGATGATAATAAGGATAATAACGATAATAGCGATATCAATAATAATAACGGTAATAACGAGAATTACGATAATAACGATAAAAACTATAATAACGATAATAACTCTAATAACGATAATAACGATAATAAGGATAAAAACGATAATAACGATAATATTAATAATAGTAACGATAATAACAATTAAAAATATAATAACGATAATAACGGAAATAAAGATTGTAACGATGATAGAAATAATAAATATAATAACGATAATAACAATAGTAACTACATTAACGATGATAACACTAATAACGATAAAACAATAATAAAGATAATAACAATAATAACGAAAATAGCGATTATAACGACAATAACGGTAATGGAGATAATAACGATAATAAAGACAAAAGCGATAAGAACGATATTACGATAACAGTAATAATTATAGTAAAAATATTAATAATAAATATAATATCGATAATAACTAAAATAACGATAATAACGATAAAGACGGTAATAACGATACTAATAATAATAAAAACGATAATAATTACGAAAGGATAATAACGATAATAATAGTAATAATATCGAAATAAACGATAGTAATAACGGTATTAACTATATCAACGGTAATAATGATTATAACGATAATAACGATAATTGGGATAAAAACGATTGTAACGGTAATAGTAATTAAAATAGTAAAATTAATAACAATAAATCAATAATGACGATAATAAGGATAATAATAATAATAACGATCATAATGATAATAACGGTAATATCGAGAAGTACGTTAATAACGCTAATAACTATAATAACGATAATAAGGATAAAAACGATTATAACATTACTAACGGAAATAATAGTAATAATAACAATAGTAACGATAATAACGATAATTACTGTAATAACGTTAATAACAATAATAAGGATAATATGATATGGAAGATAATAAAAATATGACGGCAATAACTATATTAACAATAATAACGATGTTAACGTTGATAACGAAAAATACAGTAATAAAAATAGTAATAACGATAATATCGTTAATAACGATAATAACGATAAAAAAGTTATAACAATGATAATTATATTAACGATAATAACGGTAATTATGATAAAAACAATAAAAGGGACTATAACGATAATAACGATAGGACGATAAGAACGATAATAACTAAAATGACATTAATAGCTATTCATAAAGATAACGATACTAAGGATTATAACAGTAATAATTTTATCAATCATAATAACGATAGAATCTATTTCAACTGTAATAACTTTAATAACGATAAAATAATAATAATAATAATGATAGCAATGGTAATAATGATAATAACTGTATTATTGGTAAAATGATAATAAAGAAAATAACGTTAATAAATTTAATAATGATAATTATAACTATTATAACGATAATAACGATATTTACGTTAATAATAATTATTATAACGATTATAACGTTAATAACGATAATTATTAAAATAATAACGATAATAACGATAATAACGATACTAACGATATATTCAATAATAACGTTAGGACGACATGAACGATAATAACGATAATAACGTTAATAAGGTCTATAACAATAATAACATCGAAAACGATTATAACGATAGTAGTATTAATAATAATAATTATAATAATAATAATAAAAACGATAATGACGATAATAACGATAATAACGATAATAACGATGAAAAGATAATGAAAATCATAATAACGATAATAACAAAAATAAGATAATAACAATAATATCGAAAATAACGATAATAACGTTAGAACGATTGTAGTAGTAATAATAACGAAAAATTGATAGTTACGATCATGACGACAATAACGATAACGATAATCAAGGTTATAAAGGTAATTACGATAATAACGGTACTTACTGTAATAACGATATTAACGATAATCTCGATAATAATGATAATTATGACAATAACGCTAATAACGATAATAACGATAACATTAATAACGATTATAACGGAAAAAAAGCTAATAACGTTAATTACGATAATAACCATAATAACAATAATAACTATAATAATAATAATATTAACGATAATGACAATAATAACGTTTATTACGATAATAGCTATTACAACAATAAAATGAAAATAACAATACCAACGAAAATAACGTCCATAACGATAATAACGGAAATAACGATAACAATAATAATAATAAGGTTAATAATGATAATAACAATGAAAAACGATAATAACGATAAGACCATAAGAACGGTAAAAACGATAATACCGACAATAACAACTATAACGATAATAGCTATAATAAGGATACCGTTAATAATTATTATAACGGTAGTAACGATAATAAAGAAAATAACGATTATAATGATGATAACGATAATAACGCTAATAGCAATTATAAGAATTATAATGATAATAATGGTAATAAGGATAATAACGAAAATACCGGTAAAAACGATAATATCGGTAATATCGATAATAACGACAATAACGTTGACGATTATAACGGTTGTATCGGTAGAACCAATAATATAGATAATAACGATATTAGCGGTAATAACAATAATATCGATAATAAAAATAATAACGTTTTCAACCTTAATAACTATATTATCGGTTATAACAATAATAACGTTTATAACGATAGCGATAATAAGGATTATAACGGAAGTAAGGATAACGAAAATATGATAATAATGATAAAAACAACAACAGTAATAACAATTATGACGATAATAACGATAGCAATGGTAACAACTGTTATAAAGGTTAACGATAGTAACTATAATAACGATAATACCGTTATTAACTATAAGAACTTTAACGATGAGAACGAATAAATCGGTAAAAACGATTATAACGCTAATAACGATACTAACAATAAGAGGATAAGAACGTTAATAACGATAATAATGACAATAAGGGTAATAAAGATACTAACCACAATAAGGGTAAAGATAATAACGATAAAAAAGATAATAAAAAAAATAATATCGATAATAACGATAAGAAAAAATATAACGATAATTACGATAATAATAATTATAGAAAGAATAATAACGATAATAACAATAATAACTATAATGAAAATTGTTAAGATAATAACGATTATAACGAAAATAACGATAATAACGAAAATAATTAGTATAACCGTAATAACGATAATAACGATATTAACGATTATGATAATAATAAATACTATAAAACGACAATAACGAAAATTAGGATAATGACGATAATAACGACCATAATGGTAATAACGATAATAAAGATAAAAACGATAATAGCTATTATAATAATAATAATAACGATAATAAATATAATAACGGTAATTACTATAATAATGGTAATAATAATAATAATAACGACTATTACTATAATAGTGATAGTAGCGAGATTTCTGATACGAAAATTTTTAATAATAATAACGGTAATAACGGTAATAATGATAATAAAGATTACGATGATATTAACAATAATTAACTGTAATAACGATAATAACAATAATAACGATAATAACGATAATATCGACAATAACGATAACAACGATTATAGCGATAATAACGATAAGAACGATAATACCGGTAATAACGATAACAACGATAATATCGATAATAAATATTATAACGATAATTACGCTAATAACGACATTAACAATAATAACGGTAACAACGGTAATAACGGTTATAAAGGTTAACGATACTAACGATAATAACCATAACAACGCTAACCATAATAAAGTCTATACAGTTAATTACGACAATAACGATAAAACGATAATAAAGATATTAACAAATATAACGATAATAACGATTATAATGAAAATAACGATAATGACGATAGTAACGATTATTAAAATTATAACGAAATTAACGATAATAACGACAATAAAGACATTAACGATTATATATATAAGAACAGTAATAAGGATAATAACGACAATAACGGTCATAGCGATAACGATAATAACGATTCTAACGGTAATAACGATAATAAAGGTTATGACGAAATTAACGTTGTCAACTGTATTAACTGTAATAGCGATTATAACGATAATAACGATAATAACGATAATAAGGATAATAAAGATTATGACGATAATAATGATTTTAACGATATTATCGGTAATAAGGATAATTATGATAATAACAATAATTACGTTAATGACGATAAAGATAATAATGATTATAACGGTAGGAACGATAATAAAGGTAATAACGATAATAACGATAATAATAACAATATATAACAAAGACAATAACGATAAAAACTATTATAACGTTTATAAGGTTAATAATGATTATAACGATAATAACGATAATAAAAAAAATTACGACAAAAACAATAATAGCGATAATAATATTAAAAACGATAATAATAATAATTATAACGATATAAATGATAATCACGTTAATATCGATAATATCGATAATAACAGTAATAACGGAAATAACGATTTTAACGATACCGATAATAACGATTATAACGGTAATAACGATAATACATATATTAACGATTATAACAGTAATAACGTTAATACCGATGATTTCGATTATATCGGTAAAAACGATAATAACGATAATAACAATAATTACAGTAATAATGTTTATAAAGATAATAACGAGATTAACGAAATTAACGTTTATAACGATAATAATGTTATTAACGTTAATATCGATAGTAATAATAATAATATTTATAACGATTGCTTCGATATTAACGATAATAACGATAATAACTATAACAAAGATAACAATAATAACGATTACTAATGTAATAACGATGTTAAAGATTATGGCGATATTAACGATAGCAACTGTGATAACAGTTATAATGATAATAACGATAATTAAGATAATAACGATGTTATCGATATTAACTGTAATAACGATAATATCGATATTAACGGTAATAACGATAATTACGATATTAAAGAAATAAATATTATACTAATAATAACCATACTAACGATAATAATTATATTAATGTTTGTGACGATGTCGATAATAATGATGATAACTGTAGAAACGATATTAACAAGAATTACCATTGTAAACATAACAAATATAAAAACGATAATAATGATAATAAAAATAATAATAACGACAATAACCTTAATAACGACAATAACGATAATAACGATTATCACGATATTAGCTGATATAACGAATATTACGATGAAAACGAAAATAACGATAAAAAGGTTAATAAGGATAATAATAATAATAACAACGATACATACGATAATAATGATAATAACAATAATAAGGGTAATAACGATAACAAAGATAATAACTATAATAATGATTCTAACGATTACAACGGTAATAACGAAAATAACGATAATAACAAAAATAACAATAAGAACGATAATAACGATAATAACGTTTAGAATAATAATAATAACGATATTAAAGAAGGTAACGATAATTATAATAATAGTAACAATATTAACGATAATATCGATAATAACAAGAATAACGGTAATGACGATAATATCGGTTAGACCTATAATAACGTTAACTATGATAACGATAAGAATAATAACGATTATAACCGTAAAAACGATAAAAACGATAAAAACGATAAAAACGATAAAAACGATAATTAAGATAATAGTAATAATAAGTACGATATTAAGAACATAACGATAACAACGTTAATAATGATTAAATGTTTCAAAAATATTATAACGATAATAACGGTAATAATGATAATAAACTTTATAACGATAATAACGATAAAAAAGATAATAAAGATTAAAACGGTAATAACGATAAAAAAAATAATAATAACGATAACATCGATAATAATGATAATGACGAAAATAACGATTATAAAGATAATAATGTTATGACGATAAAACGATTAAAACGATAATAACAATAATAAAGGTAAGATGATAATAGCGATATTATCTATAACGATAATAACGGTAATAACGTTAATAACGATAATAACGATAATAAACCTAATGAAGATAATATTAATAACAAGAGCGATAATAAAGATAACAAAATTAATAAAGTTAATAACGTTTAAAAGAATAATAACGATTATAACGATAATAACGTTAATAACGAAAATAAAGATTCTAACGATGATAACTATAATAGTAATAATAAGAACGATAATAAAGGTAATAACGATAATAACGATAAGAGCGAAAATAAAGATTATAACGATAATAACGATAATAACAATAATTATAACGATAACATCGATAATAACTGTAATAAAGAAAATAACGAAAATAAAGATAAAAACGATAATGACGATAATAACATTTATAACGATAATAACTGTAATAAAGATAAAATGATAATAACGGTAATAACAAAAACGATAATAGCGGCAATAACGTTAATAACGATAATAACGATTAAAATAGTAATAATAAAGGTTATAACAATAAAAACAATAATGGCGATAATAGTGAGAATATCGATAATAACAATAATAACGATAATATCGATATCAATGACAATAACGACATTAATAACAATAATGACGATAATAACGATAATAAAATTAATAGCGATAATGAAAATCATAACGATAATAACGAAAATAACGAAAATAATGGTAATAATAATAATAATAATGATAATAACGGGTATAACGGTAAACCGATAGTAACGAAAATTTCGATAATATCGATAATTACGAAAATTGCGATAATAACGATAATAACGAATAAAAGGAATATAACGGTACGAACTGTAATAAGGATAATAACGATAATGACGATAATAATAGTAATAATAACGAAAATAACCATAATAATGGTAGAAATAGTAAGAACGATAATAAAGATAACGATAATGACGATTATAACAATAATAAGGATAATAACGATAATAACGATAATAATGACAAAATGAATAATAACGATAATAACGATAATAACGATAACGATAATAACGATTTTATCGGAAGTAACGATTATGAAGGTAATAAAGGTAATGACGGCAATAACGATATTAACGATAATAACGATAATAAATATTACAACAATAATTTCAAATATTAACTATAATATTGATAAATAACTATAATATTGATATAAAACGTTATAACGAAAAAAACGATAGTAAAGATAATAACGATAGTAACGATAATTACGGTAGTAACGGTTCTAACGATAATAGGGATAATAACGATAGTAACGGTAATAACGAAAACAAGGATAATAATAATAATAATTACGATAATAAAAATAATACCGATTATATAGATAATAATGATTATAAAAATAATAATGAATATAACGATAATAAAGATAATTACGATAATGAGGATAGTAACGATAATATCGAAAATGATGATAATAATCATAATAGCGAAAGTAACGTTTATAATGATAATAACGAAAATAACGATAATAACAACGAGAATGATAATAACGATAATAAAGATAATAACGACTACAAAGGTAATAGCGATAATAATGATAAAAGTAATAATGATAATAATAATAGTAGCAAAAAAACGTTCATGACGATAATATCAATAATGACAATAATAACGATAATAATGATAATGACGACAATAATAATAATAATAAAAACGATATTAAAGATAATAAGGATAATAAATATTATAACTGTAACAACAGTAATAACGATACTAACGATAATAATAATAACGAAAAAGAACGATAATAACGACAATAACGATTATAACGATAAGATGATACGAACGATAATAAAGATTATAACGACAGTAACCACAATAACGGTAATATCTATAATAACGATTACGATAATAATGGTTATAACGGTATAATGATAATAACGATAATAACGAAAATATTGATAATAACAATAATAACGATAATAAAGTTAATTACGATAATAATAATAATAACAACGATAATAACGATAATAACGATAATAAGGATAGCAACGATAAGAATCATAAGAACGATAATAACGTTCATAAAGACAATAACGTTAATAACGACTATAACGATAATAACGATAATAAATGTATTAAAGATAATGACGATATAAACGATAATAAGGATAATAGCGATATTGACGATTTTAACGATAGTATCGTTAATTTTGATAATAATATTATTAATATTAATAAGAACGATAATATTTATAATTACGATAATAGTTGTGATGACAAAAATAACGATAATAACGATAATAACTGTAAAAGATAATAAAACCAATAATAACGATAGTAACGTTTATAATGATGATAACGATATTTACGATAAAAAAAATAATAACTTTAATAATGATAATAACGTTAATAGCGATAATAACGATAAATTTGAAATAAGGATATTAACGAAAATAACGATAATAACGATAACAACGATCATAATAATAATAGTAATGTTAATAATAATAATAACGATAATAACGAGAATAAAGATAATAACATTAATAACGGTTGTAACGATAATAGCCGCAATATATATAATATCTAAAATAATGATAGCAACTATGATAATGATAATAACGTTAATCGAGAATAGCGAAAATAACGATAATAACGATTGTAGCAATAACAACGATAATAATATTAATAATGTATATAATTACGATAAGCACTATAGTAACGATTATAAGGATAATGACCATAAAAACGTTAATAAACAGAATACCGATAATAATAACAATAATCACGTTAATAATGATAATAACGATATTAACGATAATAATGTTTATAACCATAATATCTATATTAACGATAATATCGATAATAACATTTATAACGATAACGAGAATAACGATAATAACGATTATATCGATTATAAGGATAATAACGGTAATAACGATAATAACGGGTACAACGAATATATCGATAATTACGATAATAAGGGTTATTACGTTAATAACTATAATAATAATAATGATATTAACGACAATAATGATATTAACATCAATAGCGATATTGAAGAAAATACCTATAATAACGATAACGATAATAACGATTAAAGAGCTAATAACGATAGTAACGATAATAACGTTAATATCGATAATAAAGTTTATAACAATAATAACGATAAGAGCCATAATAACAGTAATAACGATAATAACGACAATAACCATTACGATAATCACGGTTATAACGGTAATAACGATAATAATGGTACTAACGGTAATAAAAATAATAACGATAATATCGATAATAATAGTACTAATAATGATAATAACGTTAACAATGATAATAACGATAATAACAAGAATTACGATTATAAGGATAACAACGTAAATTACGACAATAATAAGAATAACGACAATTACATTAATAACGATAATAATAATAATAGCGGGATAATAATAATATTGGGATTAAGGAAAATAAAAATAGTAATAACGATAATCACGATAATATTAATTATAATAATTATAATGATAATAACGAACATAACGATACTAACTATTATTACGATAATCATGATAATGACGATAATATAGATATTGAAGATTATAACGATAATTAAGATTATAACGATAATAACGATAAAAACCATAATTGTAACGTTGATACCGGTAATAACGATAACCGTTCTAAAGATAATAGCTTCAGTAACTACAATAACGATAATTGCGAAAATTTCGGTAATAACCATAATAATCATAATAACGAAAGTAACGATTATAACTGTAATAAAGGTAATACGACGATAACGATAATAACTATAACGGTAACAACGGTAATAACGTTTATAACTATTATACCGATACTAACGATTGTGACGATAACAACGGTAACAAAGATAGTATCCATAGTCACGATAACAAAATTAATAATATTATCAATTACGATAATAATGATATTAAAGATAATAACGATAATAATGATAAATATAATTACGATTATAACGATTGTTACGATAATATTGATAATAACAATATTGTTAACGATAATAAAAATTATAACGATAAAAACGGTAATAACAATAATTACGATAATAACGACAATGATAAAGATAATAACCATAATAATGATAACGATAAAGACGATTATAACGGAAATAAAGGTAATAAGGATAATAACGATACTAATAATAATAATAACAATTATAATGAAACAACGATAATATCAATAATTACCATAACAACGATAACAACGATAATAACAATAATAACTATTAAAACGATAATAATGATAATAACGACAATAACGATAAAGAGGATAATTATAATAATAATAACTATAATAACGATAATAATGATATAAATGATATTAACTGTAATAACGATAATTGCCCATTATAATAATTATAAAAACGATAATAACGATAATACAGATAATAACAATAATTATAATAATAGTAGCGATAATATCGATAATAACGAAAATCACTATAATAACGATAATTACGATAATTAAGGTAAAATCGGGAATAATGATAATAACACTAATAATAAAGATAATAGCGTTATTGACGGAAAAAATAAATATGATAACGTCAATAACGACTATATGTATAAAAACGATAATATTGGTACTGGCGATAATGACGAAAATAATGTAAATAACGGTAATTTCAATAATAATAATTTTAATAGCGATAATAACGACAATAACTATGATACTTATAATAACGATAATATCGATGATAACGATAATAACGATAATAACGTTAATAACTATAGTATCCGAAATAACGATAATAATAACAATAATAACGATATTAGCGATAATTACATTGATAAAGATAATTACGATAATAACGATAATAACTGTAATAAGGATAATAACGATAATAGCAATAATAACGGTAATTTCGAAGTAATAATAGTAACAATAATAACGAAAATAAAGATAAAACGATGGTAACGATAAGAACGATAATTTCGTAATAACAATAATAACAATAATAACAATAATAACGATAATAACGCTAAAAACGATAATAAAGTTAATGATGATAATAATGATAATAACGATGAAACCGATAATAACGATTATTTCGTATAACAATAATAAAAATAATAACGACGATAACGATAAAAACGATGATAACAATAATAACGATAATAACGTTAATAATAGTAACATTATTATTAATGGTAATACTAATTGCTATATTGACGATATTAACGATGATAGCAATAATGACGATAATATCGATAATAAAGTTAATAACGATGATAATAATAATATTAATAACGATAACGACGATAACAACGATGTTATCTATAATAAATATAATAACGATAATATGGATAAAAATAATAATTATAAAATTGGAAATAATAATACTAAAAATATAAATAATAATAATTACGATAAAAACAATAACAAGAATAATAACGATATTAAGGATAATGACGATAATAACGATAACAAGGATAATAACGATTATAACGATACTAAAGATAATTACTTCAATAATAAGAAAAACAATATTAATAATAATAGTTATAATAAAAGTAAAACGAAAATAACGATCATAAAGATAATTGCTATAATAACGATTATAACGAGAATAACGGTAATAACTTTAATAACAATAAGGATAATAACGATAATAACAGTAACTTCAATAGTAATATATATAATAGCCATAATAACGATAATAAAGATGATACCGATAACAACCATAATAATGTTGGTAACGATAATAACGATAAAAGTAATAATGTTAATAAAAATATTAATAAGAATAATAATAATAGGTTAATGACGATAGTAACGAATATGACTATAATAACGATAATAATAATATTAATAAGAACTAATACCAAAATAAAGATAATAACGATAATAATGATTATAACGATATTAATGTTTATAAAGATGAAAACGATGTTAATAAGAATAATAAAGATAATAACGATAAAAACAGTAATAACGATAATTATGATAATAACGATAATAAAGATAATAACGGTAATTTCGATATTAACAATAATAACAGTTATGACGAAAAAACGATTATAATGTTAATAAGAATAATAACGATAATAGCGATCATTTATAATAATATTATAATCAATTATAATAATAGTAACGCTAGTAACGATAATAACTGTAATAACGATAATAACGATAATAACGATAATAACGAAAATAGCGGTAATTACGATAATAACGGTAATGACGATAATTATAATAATAATAACGATAATAACGATAATAACTGTAATAACGATAATAATAACGATAATTACGATAGTAACGATAATAACGATGACAACGATAATAATAGTAATAATAAAAACAATAATAATAATTATAACACAATAAAGATAAAAATAAAAACGATAAGATAATTAATAACTATAACGAAAATAACGATTATTACGGTAATAACGATATTAACGATTAAAACGATAAAAACAATATTAAAGATGATAATAATAATAATAATAATAATAATAATAATAGCTATAATAACGAAAATAACACTGATAACCATAACATAGTTAATAACGATAATAACGATAGTAACGATTATTACGATAAAAATGATTGTAAAAATAATAACGATAATATCCATAATTACTATTATAAAGATTGTACCAATAATAACGAGATAACGATAATATCGATTAAAACGTTAATAACGAAAATAACGATAATAACGATTGTAACATTAATTACCATAATAACGATAAAAGCGATAACCATATAACGGTTATAACGTTATTAATGATAATAAAGGTAATAATAATAATAATAGCAATAATAAGCATAATAAATAAAATAACGATATTAACGATAATATCGATAATAACGATAATCATGATAGTAATAGAAATAATAACGATAATAAGGATAATAACGATAATGACATTAATAACGATAATAACGATAATAACGATAATAAAGGTAATAAAGGTAAAACGATGAAAATGAAAATATCTATAACGAAAATAGCTATAATAAAAGAAATAACAATAAAAACGATAATAAGGATAACGATTATAACGTTTATAACAGTAATAAAGATGGTAACTATAAAAACGATAATAACGATAATAAAGATAATAATAATAATAATTACGTTAATATCGATAATAAAGTTAATAACAACAATAACGATAATAATGATAATAAATTTAATAATAAAGATAATAAATATAATAAGGATAATAATGTTAATTTCGATAACGGTATTAACGGTTATAACGTTTATAACGGTAATAACAGTAATAACGGTAATAGCGATAATAAGAATAGTAACATTTATATAATGATAATAACAATTATAAAGATAATAACCGTAATAATGATAATAACAGTAACGATAATAACGATTATAACGATATTGACGATAATAACGATAAGACGATAAGAACGACAATAAAGGTAATAAGGACAATGAGGACAATAACGTTAATAACGGATATTCGATAGTAACGATTGTAACGTTAATTACGATAATGATGATAAAGGCGATAAAAATAATAAAGGATATAACACTAATAATGATAATAAATATAATAATAATAATAATATCGAATAGTAAATATAATAAAGTTAATAACGAATATAAAAATATTAACGAAATTAATATTAATTATAGAGATAATAACTATAATGAAGATAATAAAAATATTACTTATAATAACGATAATAAAGATCATCACGATAGTAAAAGTAGTAATTATGATAATATCAGTAATAACGATTATAACGATAATAACAATAATAACGACACTAATAATATTAATGGCGATAATAACAATAATAACGATAACAACGATAATAAATATAATAACGATAATATCGATTATAACTGTAATAACACTTATAACGTTAAGAACGACAATAACAAAATAAACGAAAATAACGATAATAACGATAATAACGTAAATAATAATAATAATAACGATAATAACGTTAATAATAATAATAATAATAATAACGATAATAACGGTAAATACGTTAATAACGGTAATAACGAATTGACTATAAGAACGATACTAAAAATTATAAGGGCAATAACGATAATAACGATAATAACAATAATAACGATAACAATGATAAAGATTAGAAGGATTGTAATAGAAATAAAGATAATAACGGCAATATCGATAATAACTGTAATGACTTTAATAACGATAACGAAAATAATATTATAACGTTAATAACGATAATAACGAAAATATCGATAACAACAATAATTACGATAATAAGGATAATAAATGTCATGACGATAATAACGATTATAACGATAATAAACGTAGTAAGGATACTAACGATAATAACTGTGATAACGGTAAAAACGATAGTAATGATAATAACGAAAAAAACGATAATAACAATATTAACGATATTAACGGTAATAACCATGATAACGATTACCACGATAATATAGATAATAATAGTAATAATAACGATAATAATTTTAATGTTAAAGATAATATTTATAATAACGATAATAACGATAATAACCATGATAAATATTTTAACGATAATATCCATAATAACGATAAGGATAATAACCATTTTAACGGTGAAAACGTTAGTAACCATAATATCGGTAGTAAAATTAATTAAGGTAATAACGGATATAACGATAATAACGATACTAATGATTATAACGTTAATAACGGTAATAATGTTAATATTGTTAATAACGATAACAATGATAATAATAATAATAATAACGATAATAACAATATTAATGATAATAACGAAAATAACAATAAAAAAGGTAATAACGATAACAACGACAAAAAAAATAATAATATCGATTATATCGATAAAAAAGATAACAGCGATAATAACGATAATAGAAACAGAAACGATAATAAAGATAATAACGTTTATAACGATTATAACGGTAATAAAGGTAAAACGATAATAAAGGACATAACTTTATCGATAATAATGGTAACTATATTAATAACGATGGGAACGATAAATACGATAACGATAATAACGATAGTAAAGGTAAAACAATAATAACGATAATGACGTTAATAAGGACAGTTATGATAAGCACGGTAATAATTATAATATCGATAATTACGGTAATTCCGACAATAACAATAATAACAACAATGATATTAATAACGATAATAATAACAATTCTAAAGATAACGATGATAATAACGATAATAACGATAATAACGTTAATAACTATAAAACGATAATAATAATAATGATAACGATAATAACGATAATAACGTTAATAACGATAATAACAATAACAACGATAATATCGATAAAACCGATAATAACGGTAATAACGGAAATTGCGATAATAATGATAATAAAGATAATAATGATAATAAAGAAAATAACGATTATTTCTAAAATATCGATAATAACGATAGTAACAGTAATAACGATAATCATATTAATAACGGTAATTACGATAATAACGATAATATCGATAGTAACGATAATATCGATAAGAACGATAATAAAGATAATAACTGTAATTACGATAATAACGCTAAAAACGATAATAACGCTAACATCGAAAATAACGACAAATACGATAATAACGATAATAACGTTAATTATATTACCAATAACGATTATAACGATCATAACGATAATATAGATGAGTCTATAAGAACGATAATAACGATAATAGTGATAATAAAGACAATAACGATAATAACGACAGTAACGATAATAAGGTCAAATAACAATAATAACGACAATAAAGATTATAATGATAATAACGATTATAACAATAATAACTATATGAACGATAATAATGTTAATAGTAATAATAAAAAAGATAATAACGATAATAACGATAATAACGATTATATCGTGTGTAACGTTAACGATAGAAACTATTATAACGATAATAACGATAATAACGAAAAATACTACATTAACTATAATAACGATGATAACATTAATAACGATAATAATAATAACTCTAACGATAATAATCATAATAAAAATAATAACGATAATAACGATAATATGGACAATAACGATAATAACGACAATAACGATACTAAAGAAAGTAAAGATAATAACGGTAATAACGATTATATCAATAATTACTATTTTGACGATAATAACGATAATAACGCTATTAAAGATAATATCGATAATAACGATAATAATAACTATATTGAAGATTATAACAAAAATAACGATGATAACGATAATAACGTAATGACGCTAATAACGATTATAACGACAATAACGGTAATGACGATAATAATTGTAATAATGGTAATTGCGATGACGAAAATAAAGATAATAACGATAATTATGGATTGTAACGTCGGTAAAGGTAGAAACGGAAATATCGTAAATAACAAGAATAACGATAATAATAATTATAAAAACGATAATAACGTTAACAACGATAATAATAATGATAATCACGAAAATAAAGGTAATACCTGTAAAAACAACAATAGCGGTAATAACGCTCATCACGATAGTAACGATATTCATGATAATAATTGTAATAATAACGAAAATAACGATAATAAAGATAATATTGGCAATAACGATAATAATGTTAACGTTAATAATGATAATTCCCATAATAACGCAGACATGGATAATAATGATAATATATATTATAACGACAAAAACAAAAACATAGATAACGATTATATCTGTTATAATGGTAATATAGATAATAAAAGTAACAACTGTAGTAACGATAATAACGATACTCACTATAATAATTGTAATAATAAAGATAATAAAGATAGTAAAGATAATTAAGATAATAAAGATAAAAACGATTGTAATAGCAATAACGATAATAATGATATCGATAATAATTATAATACAGATGATGACGATAATAACGTAAAAGTAATAATAATAATAATGATAATAACGTTAATAACGATGACATCGATAATAACGATAATATCTATTACGACGATAATAACGATAATAACGATAATAACAGTAATAACGAAAATAACGAGAATAACGATAATAATAATAATAGTGAAGAAAATAATGATAATATAGGTAATAGTGATAATGATGTTTAAAAGGAAAATGATAATAACGATTATAACAGTTATAACGATAAAACAATTATGACGATATTAATAATAACAATAATAACAATAATAGCGATAATTACGATAATAACAAAAATAACGGTAATAACGGTAATAACGATAATAATAATAATAATAAAGCTAATAACGATAATACCAATAATAACGGTAATAACGATAATGACGATAATTACGGTAATAACGTTAATAACGATAATAACGATAATAACGATAAGAAAGGTTATAAAGATAATATCGAATAAAACTGCAATAACGATAATAACAAAAATAATGATAATAACTATATTAACGATAATAACGTTAATAACGATTAAAATAATAAAAATAACGAAAATAACGATAATAACGATAACAACGACAATAACGATAATAACGATAACTATAACATCGATAACGATAATGATGATAATAACGATTATAATGGTAATAACGATTACATCGAAAGTAGCGATAATAACGGAAAGAACAATAATAACGATAATAACGATATTAAAATTAATAACGATTATAATAATAATAATATCGATAATACCGATAATAACGATAATTTCGACAATAACAATAATTAAGTTGGCTATAATAAGGATATCCATAATAACGATTATAACGGTAATAACGATAATAAAGATAATAATAATAATAATAACGTAATAGCGGCAATAACGGTAATAACGATAATCACGATAATAACGATAATAATAGCAATAATAACGATAATAAAGATAATAATAACGATAATAATGATAATATCGATTATAAAGATAATAACTAATATATCGATAATAATGATAAAAACGAAATTAGCGATAATAATGGAATTAACGATAATAACTAAAATATAGATATTATCAATAATAATAATAATAATAACGATCATAGCGACAGTATCAATAATAACGATAATAACGGTAATAACGTTAATTATTACTACAATAATAATAATAACGATAATAACAATAATAACGATAAGACGAAAAGAACAATAGTAACGGTAATAACGACAATAACGATAATAACGATAGTAACAATAATAAGAATAACGATATTAAAGATTATAACGGTAATATCAATAATCACGATAATAACTTTTATAACGATAATGACGACAATAACGAAAATAACGATAAATATAATAACGATAACGGTAATAACTATAATGACGATTATAACGATAATAGCGATTATAACGGCAAGAACGATAATAACGAAGATAACGATATATAACGATATTAACAATTATTACGATAACGATAATAATGTTTCTAACGATCACGAAAATAACGAACGTAACGGTAGTATCAATATAAACAATATTAACAATAATAATGTTAAAAAAGGTAATAACGATAATAGCGGGAATAACGATTTTTATGATTATGACGGTAACGATGGTGATAACGGTAATAAAGATTAACGATAATAACGATTAAAACGATAATAACGATAATTATTATAACAATTATACCGGTAATAACGATAATAATGGTAATAACAATAATAATAATACTAAAAACGATATTAACGATATTAACTATAATAAATATAATAACGATAATAATAATTATAATAAAGATAATAACGATACTAACTCTAATAACGAATATAACGATAACTATAATAAAGAATATAACGGTTGTACCGATAATAAAGATAATAGCGATAATATAATTAATATCGATAATAACAGAAATAACGATGTTAATAATAATAATAACAAAAATAGCGATTATAAAGATAACAACGATTATAACGATAATAACGATAATAATCATAATAATAAGAATGATAGTAATGATAATACCGATTATAACGATAATAACGATAATAACAATAATAACGGCAATAACGATAATATCGATAATAACCATAATAAGGATTACGATTATAACGATTATAATTCTAAAAACTATACTAACGGCAATAACGTTATTAACGATAATAAAGATAATAACGATAATAATGATAATAACGATAATAAAGGTAATAACGATAATAACGATTATAATTATAAAAATAATTATAATAACATTAATAACGAAAAAAAAGTTACCAACGATAATAACGATTATAACGATAACAACGGGAATAACAAAAACAATATTAATAATAATGATAAAAATGATAATAACGACAATAACGATTATAATAATAATAATAATGAAAATGACGATAATAATGATAATAACGACAATGGTTATTGTAACGATTTTAATTATATTAATGATAACGACAATATCGATTATAATGGTAATATCCCTATTATCGTTATTATTGTTATTATCACTATTACCGTTATTACCCTTATAAATTTTATTTCCCTTAATACCGTTATTATCGTTATTATCGATATTATCCACATTATCGTTTTTATATTTATTATCGTTATTATTATTATAAATGTCGTTATAATCTTTATTATTGTTATTGACGTTACTCTCGTTATTATCATTATTATTATCGTTATTATAGATATTAGTGTTATTATTTCTTTTATCGTTATTATCTTTATTTAAATTATATTTATTTTCGTTACTAACTTTATAAACGTAATTATTGTTACCATTATTATCGTTATTATCGTTATTAACTTTATTATCGTTATTACAGTTTTTCAAGTATTATCGTTATTATCATTATAATTATTATTATCATTCTGATAACGTTATTATCGTTAATATCGATATAAAAACGAGAATAACGATAATAACGATAATAATTATAACGATAATAACGACATTAGCTATAATAAGGTAATGACGACAAAAATAATAATAATAACCATAATAAAGATGAAAACAATAATAAGGATAATAATGATAATAACGATAATAACAATAACGTTTATAACCGTAGTAACGTAAATAGAGATTATAAGTATAATAACGGTAAGAGTGATAATAATGATAATAACAATAATAACGATAATAAATTTAACATTAATATCTATATTAACGTTAATAAAGATAATAACGTCTATAACGATAACGATATTAACGATTATAACGGTAGTAACTATATTAATGAAAATAACGGTAATATTGATAATAACAGTAGTAACGATAATGGCGAGAATAACAATTATAACGATAATAAAGTTAGTAACGGTAATAACGAAAAAAAGATAACGATACTAATTACGATTATAACGATTATAGCGGTAAATATCTATAATAAGGATAACGATAAAAACGATTATAAAGGTAATAACGATAATAACGATAACAACGATAACAACGATAACAACGATAATAAATATTATAACGATAATAACGAAAATAACGATAAGATCGATTATAAAATTAATAATAACATTAATAAAGATAACGACGATAATAGCGATAATAACGATAATAACGATAGTAATTATAATATCAATAATAACGATAATAACGATAGTAATTATAATATCAATAATAACGATAATAAGGATAATAACAGTAATAACGGTAATTACGGTAATTAAGATAATAATGAAAATTACGATTCTGACTATTATAACGGTAATAACGAAAATACCGATAATAATAATAATTAAAACGATAATCATGACAATAATAATAATAATAACTATAATAATAATAATAACGACAATAACGATAATAACAATAATATCTATAATAACGATAACGATAATAACGACAATAAAGGTAATAACGATTATAATAAAAATAATAATGACGATAATAACGATAATAACGACAATAACGATTGTAACGATAATATCTACAATAACGATAACGATAATAACGACAATAAAGGTAATAACGATTATAATAAAAATAATAATGACGATAATAACGATAATAACGACAATAACGATATTGACGATAATATCTATAATAAAGATAAGGATAATAACGATTATAAAGGTAGTATCGAAATTAACGATAATCACGGTATTATTAATAATAATAGCAATAATACTTTAATAACGAAAGGATAGATAATGCCAATAATATCGATAATAGTGATAAAACGATAAGAACGATATTAACGATAATAACGATAATAGAATAACAAGGATAATGATAATAACGATAATAAAGATAATAACGATAATAACTATAATAACGATAATAAATATAATAACGATAATAACGATAATAACGATAATAGCCATTACAATGATAACCGTAATTACGATTATATCAGTAATAACGATGATAACGATAATAACGTTGATAATAGTAATAATAACGATAATAATGATAACAACGTTAATAACGGTAATAAAGGTAAACGATAATTGTAACGATAATAACGGTAATAACGGTAATTACGATGATAACGGTAATAACGATACCGATAATAACGATTTTAACGGTAAAAACGATAAAACGATATTGACGATAGTATCAATAATTACGATAATACCGATTTTAATGATAATAACGATTATATGTTTAATAATGTTTATAACGACAATGACGATAATAACTATAAAATAGTTTATAACGTTAATTACGATAATAACGATAATGAAGATTATAACGATAATAACGATAACGATAATAAAGGTAATAACGTTTTCAACCCTAATAACAATGTTGAATATAATCGCAATAATAACGTTTATAACGATATTGATAGATACGATTATAACGGTAGTAACGATAAGAGCGAAAATAACGATTATATTGATATTAACCATAAAAATGATAATAAAGGTAATAACTTTTATAACGTTAATAGCGATAACAACGGTAATAATGGTTATAAAGGTTAACGATGAGAAATATAATAACGATAATAACTCTAACGGTTGTAACGATTATAAAGGTAATAACGATAATAAATATAATAACGATAATAACGATAATAGTACCAATAATAACGATAACAAATACAATAACGATAATAACGATTATAACGTTTATAAGGTTAATAATGATTATAACGATAATAACGATAATAATGAAAATTACGACAAAAACAATAATAGCGATAATAATATGATTATCGATAATAATAATAATTATAACATTATTAATGGTAACAACGTTAATAACGTTAATATCGATTATAACGGTAATAACGGTGATAACAATTTTAACGATACCGATAATAACGATTATAACGGTAGGAACGATAATACAGATATTAACTATAATAACAGTAATAACGATAATACCGATAATAACGAAAATAGCGATAATAACGGTAATAACGGTAATAATGATAACAAAGATAACATCGATAATAATTATTGAAACGATAACTACGACATTAACAATAATAACGCTAATAACAGTAATAACGGTTATAAAGTTTAACGATAATAACGATAATTACGATAACACCGCAAACCATAATAACGATTGTACCGGTAATATCGACAATAACGATAATAAGGATAATAAAGATATTAACAAATATAACGACAATAAGGATTTTAACGAAAATAACGATAATACCGATAGTAACGATTATTAAAATTATAACGAAATTAACGGTAATAACGATAATAAAAATATTAACGATTATATCTATAATAACGGTAATAAGGATTATAACAATAATAACGGTAATAGCGAAACGATAATAACGATAATAACATTAATAACGATAATAATAATATTTATAAAGATAATAATGATAATAACGATAATAACGATAATACCGATACAACGAAAATAACGATAATTACGATAATGACGATAATTACGCTTATAATAAATATAATAACGATAATTACGGTAATAACGGTAATAAAGATAACGATAATAACGATAATATTGACAATAATAACGATAATAACGGTAAGAACGTTAAAAACAATAATAAATTTAATAACGTTAATAACGATAATAACGATAATAACGATAATAACGATAATAACGATAATAATAATAATAATATCGATTATAAGGATAATAACGATAATAACGATTATTACGATTATAACCACTATAACGATATAACGATAATAACGAAAATTCGGACAATGAAATAATAACGATAATAATAACATTTTTAATGATAATAAAGCTAATGACGATAATATCGATAATAACGTTAAGACGATAATGTCGATATTAACGAATATAACGACAATAACGATAATAACTATAATAACTACAATAAAGATAACGAGAATAACGACTATAACGGAATAAAAGTTAATAACGATAATAACGTTACTAAAAATAAAAATAACTATAATAAGGATAATATCGATAATAATGATAATATCAATACTATCGAAAACAACGATAATGAAGATAATAACGACATTAACGATCATAACGGATTCAATGGTAATAACGGTTATAAAGGTTAACGATAATAACGATAAATACTATAATAACGGTATCTATAATAACGAATATATCGGTTATAACGATAATAACGACAATAATGATAATAACATTAAAAATGATAAAAACGTTGATACCGACAATAAAGATAATATAGATAAATACGATACTAACAATAGTAACGTTAATAACGATAATAACGATAACGATTATAACGGTTATAAAGGTATAACGATAATTACAGTACCAACGGAAATAACGGCATTAAATGTTAAAGAAAGTAACTATAAAACGATAATTACGATAATAAAATTAATAACGATAATAATAATAATAATTACGATAAAATATATAATATCGATAATATTGATAATAACGATTATAACAATAATAAAGGTTATAACAATAATAATGATCATAGCGATAATAACTGTAATAAGAATAATAACTACAATAATGGTAATAACGAGAACGATAATAACTATTATAAAGGTATAAACGATAAAAATGATAATAACAATAATAACGCTACTAACGAAAACAATTATAACGATTATAAGAGTAATAACTATAATAAAGATTATGTCGATATTAATGATTATAACTGGAATATCGGTAAAAACGGTAATAACGATAATAACGACAATAAAGATAATAACGTTTATAACTTTAATAACCATATTAACGATAATAACGATAATAAAATATATAACGATACCGATAATAACAATTACAACGGTAGTAATGATAATAACGCAAATAACGATTAAATTGTTAATATCGATAATAACGATAATAACGATAATAAGGATTATAATGATAATAACGAAAACAATGATAATAATGGTGATAAAGTAAACGAAAAAAACCATAGCTAGTAATAACGAAAGCTCTAATAAGTACTATACCGGTAATAACGATAATTACGATAATAATTATAGTAAAGGTAATAACGTTAATAACGATTATAATAATAACAAGAACGTTACTAACGATAATAATGTTAAAACGACAATAGCGAAAATAACAATAATAACGATAATATCCATAATAAAGATTATAACGATAATAAAAATAATAAAATCAATAATGATAATAAAGAAAATGACGATGATAACGATAATAACGATAACCATGATAACGATTACAACGGTATTAACTATAATAAGGATAATACAGATACTAGCGATTATAACTACAATTACGATAATAACGATAGTAACGATTATCACGGTAATAAAGGTAAAACGATTATAACCCTTAAAACTATAACAATCATAACGGTTATAACGGTAATAACGATAATAACGATAATATCGATAAGGATGATAACCATTATAACGGTAAAAACGATAGTAACGATTATAACGATAGTAACAATAATTAGGGTAAAACTGGTTAAAACGATAATAACAATACTAACGATTATATGGTTAATAACGATAATAAATTTAATATATTTAATAACGATAATAATAATAATAATAATAATATCAATAACGATAATAACGATATTAATGATAATAACGATAATAACGATAACTATATTTACGATTAAGACAGTTGTAACGATAATAAAGATCATGAAGATATTAACAATAATAACCGTAATAACGGTAATTAACGTTATGACGATAATAATGAAAATGAAAATTTCGATTATAACTTTAGTAACAATAATAAAGGAAATACCGATAATAACGATAAAAGCGATAATAACTATAATAACAATAATAATAATAATCTTAACGATAATAACGAAATTAAAGATAATGATAATAAAGATTATAACGGTAGTAACGGTAATAAAGATAATAACGATAATAACGGCAATAACGATAGTAATGACAATAACGCTAATAACGATTTTAACAATAATAACTATATTACCTATAGAAACATTAATTACGACAAAGATAATAACGGTAATAACGGTAATAACGACAAAAACGATAATACGGTAATAACAATAATAACGATAGTAACGATGATAACCGTAATATCGATAATAACCATAATAACGATAATATTGACAATAATAACGATAATAACGGTAATAAAGATAAAAAAGATAGTAAGGATAATAACAAAAAATCACGAGAAGTAAGTTAAAAATAATATAATAATAATAAAAGCGATAATAAAGTTAATAATAATAATAACGACAATTATGATTATAATAATAATAATAAGGTTTATGACGTTTGTATCGATAAAAACGATAATAACGATAATAACGATAAAGACGATAGTAAAGATAACGATAATAACGGTTTGGCGGTAATAACAATAATAAAGGTAACAACGACATAAACGGTAATAACGATAATAACGATAATAAAGATAATAACATTTACAACCCTAATAACTATATTAACTATAATCACCTTTAAAAACTATAAACCTTTATAACCGTGTCGATAATAACGATTATAACGGTAAAAACGATAATAACGATACTAACGATAATAACGAGAATAACGATAATAAAGTTAAAACGAATATAACGAAAATGACGGGTATAACAACTATAACGATAAAAACGGTAACGTTTATAAATAATATAACGCTAAAACCGATAATAACGTTAATAACGATAATAATAATAATAATAACGAAAATAACGATTATAACGATAAAGACGATAATAACGATTGTAACGATAATAACGATAATAACGATACTAATGACAATATTATCTATAATAACGATAATAACGATAATAAAGGTAATAAAGGAAATAACGACTATAACGATAACAACGTTAACAACAATAATAACTATTATAACAATAATATCGTTAATTACGATAATAATAATAGTAAAAACGATAATAACGATACACACAATAAAAATGAGAAAACGATAATGTAGTTAATAAAGTTAATAACGATAACGAGGAAAATAACGATAATAACGTGAATAACCATAATAACCTTAATAACAATAATAATAATAATAATAACGAAATTAACGATAATATCAATAATGACGACAATAACTATAATAACTATAACGATAATAACGATTATAAAGGTACTAACGATAAGAACTATAAAAACGATAATAAAGGAAATAACGGTAAAAACGATAAAAAAGATATTATCGATAACAACAGTAACAAGATAAGATCGATAACAGCGATAATACGTCAAAAACGTAAATAACGATATTAACTATAATAAGGATAACGATAATAACGAATATAACGGTAATAACGACAATAACGATAATAATTAATATAACGATAATAACGTAATCAACGATAATAACGATAATATCGATAATATTATAATAATGTTAATAACGGTTATAAAAATAGCAATGATAATAACGATAATAACGGTAATAACGACAATAAGGGTAATAACGATAATAACTATCATAACAATATCGATAATAACGGTTATAAATATAATAACGTAATAACGATACTAATAAAAAAAAACATTGTTTCGATAATAATGATAATAACACAAATATCGGTAATATTGATAATAATAATAATAATAACGATATTAAATATAATAACGATAATAATGATTATAACGGCAATAACGATAATAAAGATAATAATTTAATAAGGAGAACATTAATAACGATTAGATCGGTAGGAACCATAATAACAATAATGACGATACAAATAATAATAATAAGGATAATGACGATGTTAACAATAATACAGACTATAACCATATTAACGATAATATCTACAAAAACGATAATAACGATAATAAAGGTAATAACATTATCAACGATAATAATAATAATAATATTAATAACGATAATAACGATATTAACATGAATAACGATAATGATGAAAACGATAATAACGATTATAGCGGTGGTAACTATAATAAAGATAACAGCGATAATAACGGTAATATCGATATTAATAATAATAATAATAAAGATAATACCGATAAAAACGATAATAACGACAAAAACTATAATTACGATAATAACAATAATAACGACAATATAAATAATAACGATATTAAAAAATTGAAACGATTAAGATGATAATAACGATTATAACGGTAATAACAATAATGACAATAATAACGGTAATTACGATAATAACGATAGTAACGTTAATAACGATAATAAAAATAATAATAACGATAATAACGATAATAACGACAGTCCAAATAATAACGATAAAAACGATTATAACGTTAACAACTATAATAAACTTCATGACGATATTAACGATAATACATGTAAAAACTGTAATAATAATAGTAATCATAATAACGATTACGATAATTACGATTAAAACGGGAGAAACAATAATATATGTAATAACGATAATAACGATACTTACGGTAATTACCGTGATAAGGATAATAACGATATTAACGATAATATAGTTAATAACGTTAATAAGTATAATAACGATTAAAATCATAATAAAGATAATAATGATCATAATGGTAGTGACGAGATTAACGATAATATCAATAATAATGACAATAACGGTAATAACGATAAAAGCTGGAATACCGATAATAACTGTAACAACGGTAATAAAGAATTACGTTAATAACTATTATAACGATAATAACGATAACTATAATATCATTTATATCGGTAAAAACGATAATAACGAAAATAATAATTATAATAACGATAATAACGATAATAAAAGCAAAACGGTAATAGCGGAAATATCGATAATAACGATAATAAAGATGTAATTTCATTAACGATATTAACGATATTAGCGATAATAACGATAATAACGATAATGATAATGAAGCTTATAACGGTAGTAACGATAATAGAGTTAATATCGATAATAGCAGTAATAACCATAATAGCAATAAATACGTTAATAACGATAATAACGGTAACAACGATTAAAACGGTAATAAAGGACAACGATAATAACAATCATAACGATAATAACGATAACGATAATAACGTTTATATAGGTAATAACGATAATAACGTTTATAAAGACGATACTGATGCTAAAAATAATAACGATCGTAATAATAATAATAACGATTACAACGATAATAACGATAATAACTGTAATAACTATTATAACTATAATAACGATAACAACGGTAATAACGGTTATAAAGATTAACGAAAATAACTATAATAAATGTAACAAAGGTAATAACTGTTATAAGTATTAACAGTTATAACGAAAATAAGGATAACAACGCTAACCATAATAACGATTATACTGGTAATAACGATAATTAAGAGAATAACGTTAATAACGCTAATAACGATAAAAACTATAATAAACATTATAAAAACCATAATAACGAGAATTACGATAATAACGATAATAACAATAATAACATCAATAATAACGGTAATAACGATAATAAAGATAAAATATATTATAACGAAAAAAAAACAATAATAGAGGTAAAAATAATAATGACTATAATAACTGTAATAACGGTAAAAAATATAATAACTATAATTATGATAGTAACGATAATTACGGTAATAATGATATTAAAGGTAATAACAATAATAATGGGAAGGATAATAACGATTATAATGTTAGCAACGATAATAAAGGTAATAACGATAATAATGACAATAACGATAATAACGATAATAATGATAATTACGGAAATACCGATAGTAAAGTTAATAAATACATATACGAAACTAACCATAATATCGATATTAACTGAATAAGGATAATGACGATGAAATCGGTAATAACGATAAAGATGGCAACGATTATAACGGTAATAACGATAATAAGGATAATAACGATAATAACGGTATTAACGATAACGATTATAACGACTATAAGAATATTAAAGTTTATAACGATAATAACGATAACAACGAAAATAACGATAATTAAGTTAAAAACGTAAATAACGATTACAATAATAATTATAGCGATAATAACTATAATAAAGATAATAACAACAATAGCGATATTAACCATAATTACGATAGTAACGATAACGATAATAACGATTATAACGGTAATAAAGATAATAACGATAAAATCGATAATATTAACAATAATAACGATTATAAGGGTAATAAATATAATAAGGATTATAACGATAATAAGGGTATCAACGATTATAACGGCTATAAATATTAACCATAATAAACATAATAACGGTTAAAACGATAACGATAATAACGATTATACCAGTATTAACAATAATAACGATAATAGTGATAATATATATAATAACGGTAAAAACGATAATAACGATTACAATAGTAATATAAACCACAATATCTTTAATATCGGTAATAACGATACCAAGGATAATAATGATTTAAACGAAAATAACTGGAATAACAGTAATAATAATATAAATAATGATAATATTGATAATAAGGACATTAGCGATTGTAATAATAAAAATAGCGATAATAACGATAATAATGATAATAACGATAACGATAATATCGACTATAACGATTATAATAATAATAATAACGATAATAAATATAATAACGAGAATAACAATAGCGATACTAAAGATTATAACGGGAATTACGATAATAACGATAATAATGATAATAATAATAATAATACCGTTAATAATGATAATAACGATAATAACGATTATTACGCTAATAACGATAATAAATATAATAACGATAATAACAATGGTTACTATATTAAAGAGAATTACGATTAAAACGTTTATAAAACAATGATAATAACGTGTATAACTCTAGTAACGATAATAACAAAAATAACGATTATTATGATATTAACGATAATTACGATAACAAAGGATAATTACGATAATAAACATAATAATAACGATAATAATGATAATAACGATAATAATAATAATAACGATAAGACGATAATAACGCTATTAACGATACTAACAATAATAACAATGAAAATATCGATAATATCGACATAAACGAAAAAAACGACAATAACAATAATAACCATTATAACGGAAATAAAGGTAATAACAATTTTCACGATATTAATGATAATAATAGGAATAATAGCGATAATAAAGATAATAATAACGATAACATCTTTAATAATGATAATAACCATAATAAGGATAATAATAATAATAATAAAGATTTTAAAGATAATAGCGATAATTACGATAAAAATTATTATAACGATAATAATGATAATAATGATAATAACGATTATAAAAATAATATGGAAAATAACATTTATAACGATACAAACGATAACAACGGAAATAACGATAATAACCATTGTAACGATAATATTAACAATATAAACGATAATAACCATAATAACGATATTAGCAACTATAACGATAATGACTGTAATAGCGGTAATAACTATTATCCCGATAATAACGATAATAATAATAATAGTAAGGATAATTTTAATAATTACAATAATATTTATAATAACGATAATAACGATAATAACGATAAAAACTATTTTAACGATAATAACCATAATAACGATAATAATAATAATAGTAATGATAGTAATGATAATAAAGCTAATAATGATAACAACGACAATAACGATAAGATTAATAATAATAAGTGCAATAACGGTAGTAACAATAAAAACAATAGTAATGATAATGACATCAATAAGGAAAGTTATGGTAAGAACGGTAATAACGATAATAACGGAAATTTCGACAATAAAGATAATAATTATAATAAACATAATAAAGGTTATAACAATAAAAATTATATAAACGATAATATCGATAATAACGGTAAATCTATAATAACGATAATTATGATAATAGCGGTTATAACGATAATAACAATAATAACACTAATGCCTGTAATAACGATAAGAACTATAATAATAATAATAATAAATATAATATCGGTAATAACGAGAATAAGGCTAATAATAAAAATAATTACGATAATAAAGATAATAACTATAATGAAGTTAATAGCGATAATAATAATAATAACGATAATGTCTATAATAACGATAATAACTGTAATTACGATAATAACTGTATTAAACATAACAAATATAATAACGATAATAAGGATTAAGAAAATAATAATAATAATGACGATTATAACGATAATAATGATAAAAACGGTAATAATAAGAAGCATAACAATAATCATGAAAATAAAACTGATAACTATAATAACAGTAGTAACCATAATAGTAATAATTATAACAATAATAACGATAATAACGATAATAAACATAATTATAATAATAATAAGGATGATAACGATAATAACGAAAATAAAGATTAAAGCGACAATAACGATAATATAGATTAAAACGTTAATAACGATAACAACAATAATGACGATAACAACGATAATAACTCTGAAAATTATAATAAAGACAATAACTATAATAACGATAATAACGATAAAAACAGTAATAACGATAAAAACGATTATGACGATAATTTCGATAATAACTATAATAACGATAATAACGATAATAACGCTAAATAAAGATAAAATCGAAAGTAAAGAAAATAATAACGATAATAACATGTATAACGAAAATAGCGATATAAACGATAATAGTTATATTAATAACAATAATGACGATAATAAAGATAATAACTATAATGACAATAATAACGATAATAACTATAATATTCATAATAATGATTAAAACGATAATAAGGATAATGTCGATAATTACGATAATAACGACAAACACGATAAATATAGCAATAAAAATGATAATAACGATAATAATGAGATAAATATATTAACGCTAAAACGATAATTACGATAATAACTCTATTAAACATAACAAATATAATAACGATAATAAGGATTAAGAAAATAATAATAATAATGACGATTATAACGATAATAATAAGAAGCATAACAATAATCATGAAAATAAAACTGATAACTATAATAACAGTAGTAACCATAATAATAATAATTATAACAATAATAACGATAATAACGATAATAAACATAATTATATCAATAATAAGAACGATAACGATAATAACGAAAATAAAGATATAACGACAATAACGATAATAATAATAACGATAATCACTATAATATTAGTAATAATAATGATAATAAAGATAACGATAATAACGATAATAGCAGTAATAACTATATTATCAATATATTATAACGATAACGATAAAAGGATTATCACGGTAGAAACGATTATAACGAAAATAACGATTATAAATATAATAAGGTAAATAACGGTAATAACAATAATAACGACCATAACGGTATTAACAGTAACAACGGTATTAACTGTGATAAAGATTAACGATAATAACGATAATAAATATTATTACAATAATAACTATTTTAACATAATAACGATAATAATGCTTAGAACGATAACGATAGTATATATTATGAGGGTTGTAATGATAATAAAGATAATTAAGGTAATAACAATAATAACGATAATAACGATAATAACGGTAATAACGATATTAATAGTAAAACCGATAATAATGGTAACAAAGATAATAATGTTAATAACGATAATAAGGATAATAAAGATAATACTGTTATTAACGATAACAATAATAATAATATTATCAATAACGAAAAGAACGATAATAACGATAATAACGTTAATAACGATAATAATGGTAATAACAATAATAATATCGATAATAACGATGAAAGCGATAATAACAATAATATATATGATTACAATGATAACTACATTAACGATAATAACGATTATAATGATAATAACGGTTATAACTATGATAACGTTTATAATGTCCGTAACGATAATAGCGATAATAATGACATTACTGATTGTAGCAATAATAACTCTATTAATGATATTAACGATAATCACGTTTATAACGATAACGATAGTAACTATTATAACGGTGAAAACGATAATATCAATAATAACGATAATATCGAAATTAACGAAAATTATGACAATAACTATAATAATAACAATATCATTTATGACGGTAATAATAGCAACAATAACGATTATAAAGTTATTAATAATAATAACGGTGATAACGATTAGAATATAATGCTGATAATAACGGTAATAACTAGAATAACGATGATAGCGATAATACGATTATAACGTTAATATCGATTATAACAATAATAACGATAAAACAAATATAACGATATTAATAATAATAATAATAACGATAATAGCGATAATTACGATAATAACAAAAATAACGGTAATAACGTAAATAATAATAATAATACAGCTAATAAAGATAATAACGATAATAACGGTAATAACGATAATAACGGTAATGTCCTTAATAACGATTATAACTTTAATAAAGGAAATAAAGATAATAATGGTAATAATGGTAAAAACGATGAAAATAATAATAATAAGGATAATATCGATTAAAACGAAAATAACGATAATATCGATAATTATGATTATAACAATAATATCGATAAAAGCAATAATAACTGTTATAACGATAATATCGATAACAAAAAAAATAACGGCCATAATAATAATAACGATAATCACTATAATATTAGTAATAATAATGATAATAAAGATAACGATAATAACGATAATAGCAATAATAACTATATTATCAATATATTATAACGATAACGATAAAAGGATTATCACGGTAGAAACGATAATAACGAAAATAACGATTATAAATATAATAAGGAAAATAACGGTAATAACAATAATAACGATCATAACGGAATTAACAGTAACAACGGTATTAACTGTGATAAAGATTAACGATAATAACGATAATAAATATTATTACAATAATAACTATTATAACATAATAACGATAATTAGAACGATAACGATAATATATATTATGAGGGTTGTAATGATAATAAAGATAATTAAGGTAATAACAATAATAACGATAATAACGATAATAACGGTAGTAACGATAATAAAGATAATAACAATAATAACGTAAATAACGATAGTAACGGTAATAACGATAATATCGATAATGATGATTATAACAAATATAAACATATTAACGATATTAACGATAATAAAGATCATAAGTATAATAACGGTAACCACGGTAACAACGGTAATAAAGATTTTGGATATTAACGAAAATAACGACAATAACGATACTCACGATAATAACGACAATAACTATAATAATAATAATAATAATAATGATAATGACGATAATAACGATAATAACGGTAATGTCGATAATAACCTGAATAGCGATAATAATAACAATAATAACGATAATAACGATTTTATAGATAATAACGATAATAACGATAATAACGATAATTACGATAATATCTATAATGATAATAACAATTGTAACGGTTGTAACGATAACAAAGATAATAAGGTTAATAACGATAATAACGATAACACCGAAAATAAATATAAAAAAAGGAATGAAGATAACAACAATATTACCTATATTAACGATAATAACGATAATAACGTTCATAACTATAACGATAATAACGATTATAGCGGTAGTAACGATTATAACGATAATAAAGATAATAAAAATAGTAATAACGGGAATAACGATTATAAGGATAATGACTATAATAACGATTGTAAGGATAATAACTATAATAACAATAATAACGTTAATCACTATAATAAAAATAATAATAACGATATTGAAGACAATAATGATAGTAATAATAATAATAACGATGATAACGATAATGACGATAATAACGACAGTAACGGACTTAACGATAATAACTATAGTAACGAAAACGATAATAACGATATTAACGATACTGAAGAGAGTAGCGATAATAACGATAACAACGAAAATAACAATAACAACATTAATAAGTATAATAACGTTAATAACGAATATAGTAAATTTAATAAAGATAATGAAGATAATTACGGTAATAGCGGTATTAACGGTAATAACGGCATTAACGGTAATAACGATAATGACGATAATAAAGCTAATAACAATAATAACAATAATAACGATAGTAACGACATAAACAATAATAACCATGATATCTATAATAACGACAACGATTTCAACTTTTCTAAAGGTAACGACGAGAATTACGATAATCAAGATAATAATAATAATATTGACGATAATAACGTTAATAACGATAAAAACGATAATTACAATAATAACGACAATAACTATAAGACGATAAGAACGATAATAACGATAACGATAATTACGATCATAAGCATATTAAAGATAATGAAGGTAATAAAGATTACGATTATAAGGATAATACAGGTAATAACGAAAATTACAATTACAACGATATTAATGATTATAACGATAATAACGATTACAACAATAATAACAATAATATTGAATAGAATGATAATGACGATAATAACGATAAATAGGTTAATAAAGATAATTATAATAATACTAACGATAATAATAATAATAACGATAATAATAACCATAATTACTATAATAACAATAATAACGATAGTAACAATAATAGGTATAATAACGAGTATAACGTTAATAATAATAATAAAAACGGTAATAACAACAATAAATTTAATAACGGTAATAACGATAATAACTATTATAACGATAACTAGTGTTTTAACGATAAAAACGATAATATCGATAAAAACGATAATATCGATAATAACTATATTATTGATAATAACGATAATAGCTATAATAAAAATAATAACGTTAATAAAGTTTAGGAGATCAATAATGATTTTAACGATAATAACGATAGTAACGAAAATAAAGATTCTGACGATGATAACGTTGATGAATGTAAATCGATAATAACGAAAATAACTATAACGATAATAACGGTAATAACGTTAATAACGATAAGAACGATAATAACGATTAAAATAATAATAATAAAGGTAATAATGATAATAACGATAAAAGCGACAATAGCGATAATAAAGAGAATGTCGATAATAACGATGATAACAATTAAAAGGAATATAAAGGTATGTACTGCAAGAAGGATAATATGGATAATAATGATAATAATAGTAATAATAATGATACTAACAATAATAATGGTAGTAACGGTAATAACGATAATAACGATAACGATATTGACGATTATAACGATAATAAGGATAATAACGATATTAACGATATTAACGATAATAACGATAAAATGAATAATAACGTTAATAACGATAATAACCATAACGACAATAACGATTTTATCGGAAGTAACGATAATGAAGGTAATAAAGGTAATGACGGTAATAACGATATTAACGATAATAACGATATTAAATATTACATCAATAATTACTATATTAAATATAATATTCATAATAACGTTTATAAATAAAACGATAATATCTACTATAACAATAGAAATGAAAATATCGAAAATAACGATAAAAATGGTAGTAATGCAAACACGGATAACAACTATAATAACGATTATAACGATAATAACTGTAACGATAATAACGATTATAAGAGCTATAACGATAACAAAAATTTTGACGATATTAATGATACTAACAGTAATAACGGTAATAACGATAATAACAATTATAACGGTAATGACGATAATAAGGAATAATGCGACATTAGATATAAAAACGTTATTAATATTTACAACGATATTTATAATAATTATAACGACAATAATGATAGTAAAGATAATAACGATAATGTCGATATTAAAGAGAATAGCGATAATATCAATTATAACGGTAATAACGAAAGTAAGCATAATAACGATAATAACGGTAATAATAAAGGTAATAATAATAATAACTATATTAACGATAATAACGATAATGACGACAATAATAATAATAATATTAATAACAAAAATAACGATAATAAATGTAATAATAATAATAATAACTATAATAACTGTAATAAGGGTAAAAACGATAATAACGATAATTATGATATTAACGATAATTACTATAATACCTATATTAACGATAATAACGATAATAACTAAAATAACAATAATAATAATAATATTATCGAAAAAACCGTTAATAACAATAATAAAGGTATTAACGATTATAACGATAATAACAATTATAACAACAATAACGATAATAACGGAAATTACGACATAACGGTAATAACGTTAAAAACATTAATAACGATAGTAATAATATTTATAACGATACTTATGATAAGAACGGTAACAAAGATAATACCGATAACAACGGAAATAAGGATAATTACGATAATGACGATAATAACAAATATAATAAATATAATAACGATATAAAAGGTAATAACGGTAATAAAGTTAAGAACAATAATAGCGATAATATTAACATTAATAACGATAATAACGGTAATAACGTTAAACACGATAATAACGATAATAACGATAATAATAATAATAATAACGATAATAACGATAATAATGATAAAAACGATTATAACGATTATAACTGACTATAACGATAATAAAGATAATAACGACAATTCAGACAATAAAATAATAAAGATAATAACATTAATAACGATAATAACGATATTAACGATAATAATGAAAATAATAAGAATAATAACGGTAATAATTGTAATAACGATAATAACGATAATAGCGTTTATAATGATAATAACGGTATTAACGATAATAACAGTAATAAATACGTTTACAAGGATAACAAATATGATAACTATAATAACGATAATAACGATAATAACGGTATTAAGCATAATAACGATAATAAATATAATAACGTTAATAACGATAAAAATAAAAATAATAACAATAAAGACAATAACGATTATAACGAAATAATAATATTAACGATAATAAAGAATTAAACAATAAAAATTATATTAATGATAATATCAATAATAACGATTATAACTATAACGATCGTAACGATTAAAACTGTACTAAAGATAATAGATATCATCGATAATCATAATAATGATAAGGACAATAACGATAATGACGATAATATATATAATAACGATAATAACGATAAAGACAATTATAACGATAATTAGGATGATAGCTATAACGATAATTACGATTATTATGGTAAAATCAATTATAACAATAATAAAGATAATAAAAATAATTATTGTAATAACGGTTATAAAGATAACAATGATACTGACGATAATACACACATTAAGTATAATAAATATTATAACGTTAGTAATAATAATAATAATTATAATATCAAAAACAATAATAACGATATTAACGATAATAACAATAATAAATATTATAATAATAATAACTATGATTACGATATTAACGATAATAACGATAATGACGATAATGACGATTATAACGATAATAACGATAATAACGATAGTAATTATAATATCGATAATAACGATAATAATGATAAGAACAGTAATAACGGTAATTACGGTAATTAAGATAATAACGATATTTACGATTCTATCTATTATAACGGTAATTATGAAAATTCCGATAATAATAATAATAATAACGATAATATTGATAATAACGAGAATAAGGATAATAACGATAATATCTATAATAACGACAACGATAATAACGATGATAAAGGTAATAACAATTATATTAAATATAATAATGACGACAATAACGATAATAACGACAATAACCATATTGACTATAATATCTATAATAACGATAAAGATAATAACGATTATAAGGGTGGTATCGAAATTAACGATAATCATGGTAATATTAATAATAATAGCAACAAAATCTTTAATAACGGTAGAATGATACAAACAATAATATCGATAATAATGATAAGACGATAAGAACGATATTTATGATTATAAGGATAATAAAATAACAAGGATAATAATAATAACCTTAATAGGGATAATTACGACAATAATAATAATATTAGCGATAATAACTATTGTTACGTTAATAACTATAACGATAACAACGATTATAACGGCAGTAACGATAATAACGATAATAACGATAACGATAATTACGATTATAAAGTTAATAACGGTAATAACGGTAACTACTGTAATAAAGGAAATAATCATTAACGATAATAACAGTATAAATCGGTAATAACGCTAGAACGATAATAAATATAATAACGAGAATAACGATATTAAAGTAATAATAACGATAATAACGATAATAACAATAATAAAGATAATAACGATAATAATTATAAAAATAACGAAAATAAAGATAAAAAAGATAATAACGAAAATAACGATACTAATATTATTAATAACGATAATAACGATTATAAAATAAATAACGATAATAACGACAATATCGATAATAACGTTAATAATAATAATAATAATAATAACGATATTTACCATAGTAACGAAAAGAAACGATATTGACGATAATAACGATTACAATGTCAATAACGATTATAATAATAATAATAAGTGTAATAAAGATAATAATGATAAAAACGACAAAATCGGTAATAACGTTAATAACTATACCAACGAAAACGATAATAACGTTAATAAGGGTAATTTCCATAATAACGAAAATAAGGGTAATATCGATAATAAATATTATACCGATAGTAACGGTATAATAATATCAATAATAATCGGTAATAACGTTAATAACGATAATAACGTTTATAAAGATAGCGATAATAAGGAATAAAACGGTAGGAAATTTAATGACGATAATAACGGAACTATTAATAATAATATCAATAATAACGATAATACCGAGAATAACGATAATA